>NW_027505366.1:0-242641 GCF_021521415.1 Bidens hawaiensis
CCTACTCAAGGCATCGGCTACAACGTTAGCCTTGCCGGGGTGATATCGGATGTCACAGTCATAGTCACTTAGTAACTCGACCCACCTTCGTTGTCTCATATTCAGTTCTTTCTGGTCGAATATGTGCTGCAAACTTTTATGATCAGTGAAGATGGTGCACTTTGTACCGTAGAGGTAGTGTCTCCAGATTTTAAGTGCAAAGATGACTGCTCCCAGTTCCAAGTCATGAGTAGTGTAGTTTTTCTCATGAACTTTCAACTGTCGAGACGCATAGGCTATGACCTTTTTTATTTTGCATCAACACGCATCCTAACCCTTTACGGGATGCGTCACAATATACAACAAATCCATCGTCTCCGTCGGGGAGACTTAAGATTGGCGCTTGGCACAATCTTTGTTTAGCGTTTGAAACGCCGTTTCCTGCTCTTCACCCCATTCATACTTCCGATCCTTTTGAGTCAGGAGGGTTAAAGGTTGGGCGATGCTGGAAAAGTTCTCTATAAATCGACGATAGTATCCAGCTAAGCCTAAGAATTGGCGGATTTCCTTTGGAGATTTAGGCGCTTGCCAACTCTTAATTGCTTCAACCTTACTCGGATCAACGTGTATTCCTTGATGGTTTATTACGTGACCGAGGAATTGCACCTCTTGTAACCAGAAGTTACACTTGGAGAATTTTGCATATAACTTCTCCTGATTCAGGAGCTCTAGAACTAACTTTAAGTGTTGCTCGTGCTCTTCTTTACTCTTCGAGTATATCAAAATATCGTCAATAAATACAATGACGAATTTGTCGAGATAGGGTTTACAGACTCGGTTCATGAGATCCATGAATACCGCTGGCGCATTTGTTAGCCCAAAAGGCATAACTAAAATTCGTAGTGGCCGTAGCGAGTCCGAAACGCGGTTTTTGGGATATCCTCCTCTTGAATTCTAACTTGGTGGTATCCCGATCTAAGATCAATTTTTGAGAAATAGCTCGCACCTTGTAGTTGGTCGAACAAATCATCGATTCGGGGAAGAGGATACCTATTTTTGATGGTTAATTTGTTCAATTCCCTGTAGTCAATGCACATTCGAAGGCTTCCGTCCTTCTTTTTCACAAATAGTACAGGTGCACCCCACGGGGAATAACTGGGACGTATAAACCCCTTATCCAACAATTCCTGCAACTGGTTGGATAGTTCTTGCATCTCGGACGGTGCAAGTCTGTAAGGGGCCTTAGCAACAGGGCCAGCCTGCGGTAACAGATCGATTCTGAATTCGACCTGTCGGGTTGGCGGCAATCCAGGGAGTTCCTCTGGAAAAACTTGTGGAAATTCGCGTACCACGGGAATATCGTCCACCCGTTTTTCCTCAGAATCATCGGCCGTCAGGCTCGCTAGATACGCCACACATCCCTGATGTATATATTTCAACACCTTGAGATGGGATATAAATGGTATCATGGTGCCGGATTTTTCTCCATGCACTAATACCTCCTCGTCATCCGACACCCGGATCTTGACGGTTTTCTTTTCGCAGTTTATTTCTACCCTGTTACGTGCCAACCAATCCATTCCCACTATCACGTCAAAACTACCCAATTCTACCGGTAACAAGTCAATCAGGAAGTATTGTTCGCTCAGAATAAAAGGGCAATTCCGAACAATCCGATTAACTATCATGGTTTTTACCGTTAGCGACTTCTACGGTGTAAGGTTCTATGGTTTCACCAATAGGAAGGTTTGCTATCGAAAGGAATCTAACGGAGACAAAACTTCTATCGGCGCCTGTATCAAATAATACAGAAGCGTAATGATCAGAGACGAGGAAGGTACCTGTCACTACGCTGGGGTCCTGGCGCGCCTCGTTCGCTCCCATCACAAATGCTCGGCCTCGCGCCGGATAGGACGACGATGGCTGACCCGCGAGTTGTCTCCCGTTTCCTCCCTGATTCAGTTTCGGGCAGTTCCTTTTGAAGTGATCCGTGCTGCCGCATTCGTAGCAAGCACGGCTAGTGGTCACCATCTGGTTTCCTTGCGGGTTCTGCTGTCGGGCTGGTTGAGTTCTAAATGGTTGCGCCCGAATAGGTTGTGGTTGTCGGTTCAGGTTGTTCAGATTTGTCTTACAATTTGGTGCGTAGTGTCCAACCCTGCCACACCGGTGGCACACCACCTCCTTGCACACGCCACTATGGTGGTAACCACATTTCCCGCACCTAGGAAACGTTCCCTTCTGCGGTTCTTGCCTTCCGCCCGAACTAGTCATGGCATAGCTCTGGGCAGCGGGCCTAGCTCGTTGTTTTGCTGCTTTTCTTGGATTCTATGATCATGCGCACCCCGTTTTCCCCCAGCGGATTCTCCTGTCACCTTTAGTGATCCGCTCCGCAAGAAATCATACGTGACTATGCCAGCCTGTGTCACTGCACTTTCATACGTCCGGTGTCCCCCCGCGTTGACTATACTCCTCACTGCTGGAGTAAGTCCCCAAATATAACGTTCCACCCTCTTCGTCTCCGGGGTGACCAACCACGGTACTAATCGTGATAGTTCATTGAACCGATTGGTATAACCCAAGTGGTCCGCCCCCTTCATCTCCAGATTCCACAACTCATTTTCCAGTTTCTGCAATTCATTCTTTGGACAGAAATGTTCCAACACAAGAGCCTTAAGCTCCGTCCAGGTCATGTGGTTTGTCGCCACCTGACCTCGAGTCTGTACTATGGTGTTCCACCATGTCAAGGCATGGTCGGTGAATGTACAGGTGGCGTACTTAACGATACAATCCTAGGGACAGTTGCTAATATTCACCACTGATTCGATTTTCTCTATCCATTTAACTAACCCATTCGGTCCTTCAGACCCGCTAAACTCTAATGGCTTGCACAACATGAAATCCTTGATCGAACATCCCCTGGATGCACGAATTGGTTCCGTACGGTTTGTCTCTACCGTAGGTATAGGGCCATTGCTGTCAGTAACGACCACCCTAGGCGGTGCGTCATTACTCGGAATAGTGTTATCATTCCTTGGAGGATTAGCATTTTGTTTCCCGTCATTATTTATGGGCGTTTGATTGCTCGGAGGGGTTGGATTGGTCGAGTTATTAATACTGGCGGCGATGCGCGATACTATATCCGGTATCGCCGCCTCCAACTGTTGAGCAATCAAACGGCTCACATCTACTTCCGATATTTTCATTGATCGTTTCGGTGCCATTCTACACAATCATCAAAGAAATACATATAATCAATACCATCTCAAATCATAAAACACAATACATATTTCATTCATTAGTAAACATGGATACATATTATACAAACATCAGTTTACATACTTTCCAGTCATCATTACATAACTAAGTTTTAATACAAAGGGCCTATGTTGGTATCATCCTCGACATAACCCGCAATGGGTCAGTGCTTGAATGATACCCAAAAGTATCGATAATGATATGCCCTACAAGAGACCCCCTATGGGCCAGTGGTTGTACTATAACTAAACAAGATTCACTCCGTGTTAGTATCACCACTAACTACTTACACGGAGTATCAAAAAGTGGTTCAAGATTCTACCATCTAACACATCTACACATGGTGGTAAACCAACCCCACCAACACCGCCACCAGCACTACCAACACCGCCACCATGACCCGGATTCGGGTTTCCATCTGGCCGATCAACCAGTGGGAGTATGAGCACTCCCTCTTTAACTGGTTAATAGCATACTGGTGGTCCTGTATGCTGTCCCCGAGGTACGCCCGCCTCTGTACCCCCACAACCAGGGCGGCAGAGTGCTCGTTCACCTGTTCGGTGAGAACACGTAGCCAAGCCGCCAAGTCCCGTTCCTGCCTCGGAAGACCCCACACAGGTAGGGTCGCAGGCTCGGACTGGGGGCGGGAGGACTCGCCCCTATGGTAAGTGGATCTGGGTGGGGTAACAGTGGGCGGAACATACTGGGCACTGATCCGCGCCGTGAGGCGGGGACCGTGTCTGGGGGGAATCGGGGCGGTCTGTGGTGCAGGCGGGGTAGGAGACCTGGTAACCCTAGCAGGGGAGGGTAAACTAGCACTCCTAGCTGGGGTGGTCTGTCTAGAAGTACTATGACTAGCCTCCGAAGGCTCGGAGCTGGGTGCTACACTTGGGCTTCCAGAGGCCCCGGAACTGACCTCTTCCGGGTCCTCTTCCGTCGACACACTAGGTGTTCTTGCCATTTTTACCTGCACACAAGTTAACAAACATATAGTCCCTTTTCATAGTGTAATTCAAAATCAAATTAACATGCACTTACTTATACAATTTTACCACATAATAATATTATCATATAATTACACATATGTTGCCAATTTTACCTATTTAAATTCCCCGTGACTTCCCCTGAATTCCCTCGTGCAGACAAGTCTGTTATTATGTTTCGGACCATAATAACCCACTTGTCCATCCAAGTTCATCCCGATCTCGTCACAATATATTATTAGTTGATATTCAGATCCTATAATACTTGAGCTACTGGTTATATTTTAGGTATCTCTTTCAGACATCCTAATTCTTTATAACCAATGGCTCTGATACCAAGTTCTGTAACACCCCGTAACCGCAGCGGAAACGTACACGGGATGCAACAGACACATCTGATATCAACAGCATTGCTTATAAAGAAAATACCACTACATTAATTTATAACATATTACATTGTTGCGAGTTTCATTATTGTCTAGGTGTTACACACATATTTTACCGATAAGACATTAATAAATTCATTACAAAACATAGAGCAGCAAGCTTCCAACAGGTAGCACAGATAGTTAAGCACATATCAATCATTCCAACTTGGGCATACCTAGAAAACATGTAAAGAAAACGGGTCAACTACGAATAGTTGGTGAGTTTCACTAATTTAAATAAACACTGACAAATCATTTTAATAATCATTTATTAACAATATAATCATGCTGGGAACTATGTTACCCCAGAACATTTCCATTAACTTTCTGGGAACTATGTTACCCCAGAACAATAATAACCCCTGGGAACTGCGTTACCCCAGAACAATAAATACCCCTGGGAACTATGTTACCCCAGAACAATAACAACCCCTGGGAACTATGTTACCCCAGAACAATAACAACCCCTGGGAACTATGTTACCCCAGAACAATAACAACCCCTGGGAACTATGTTACCCCAGAACAATAATAACCCCTGGGAACTATGTTACCCCAGAACAATAATAACCCCTGGGAACTATGTTACCCCAGAACAATAACACATGATAAACATTCTATATATTCGGTGCATCAGACCATATATATATAAATGTACAAGTATTTCCATACGATCGGTATGTACTTAAATACTTTAAATAAGACATGTCTTCCGCCCCGGGAAAATATAATTAAAACAATTCATTAAAAGGGGCTCGTGAAAACTCACATTTTTGTGAGTCGGTGAGTAATATAAGGAACAGCTACGTGCCTGGATCTGTAATATAATATCTAGTCGTTACTATATAATTCCCATAACTTAAATACGTATCAATCGGTACATCTGGGAACATTGTTAACCCAGTACTGTACTCGATTCGGGGACAATGTTAACCCCGTGACACTTCTAAGGACTCAGATTGTGACATTGCTTGGAGTTTGACAGTCAATTTAGTTAAGGTGATGAAATTATAGCTCGGTTTGACACCCCGTTTGGCCGTGGGGCCCGTTTCCGGTATTTCGGTGCCGGAAACGGTAAAATCGGGCAAAATTACCCAAATCATCCGAATTATTTTCGGATGATTTATTTTTACCTAATTTACTTAGATTTATGAAAATAGTCCATTTTTAAAGTTTTCGTGTACCAGTCAGCTCGCTTATGCGAACTTTGCCGGTTTACACGTTTTAAGCTTTAAATATTTGTTTTTACGTTCTTTTTAGCACAAATAATTACCCGTTTAGTCTCGGGTCTTGAATTTTTGCACAAAACTTATTTTGACAGAAAGAAAATTTTACAAAATTTTTCCAGATTTATTTTCTTATATTTACATTTATTTATCTATTTTTAAATCTTATTAAAACACTAAATATGTCAAAAATATCAAAACACTTTAGAAAAATCTCAATTTTTTCTGAGATGATCTCTGTCATCCTCATAACTTCCTGGAATTTTTCCAGATTTATTTTCCTATATTTACATTTATTTATCTATTTTTAAATCTTATTAAAACACTAAATATGTCAAAAAAACCAAAACACTTTAGAAAAATCCCAAATTTTTCTGAGATGATCTCTGTCATCCTCATAACTTCCTGGAATTTTTCCAGATTTATTTTCCTATATTTACATTTATTTATCTATTTTTAAATCTTATTAAAACACTAAATATGTCAAAAATACCAAAACACTTTAGAAAAATCCCAAATTTTTCTGGGATGATCTCTATCATCCTCATAACTTCCTGGAATTTTTCCAGAATTTAAAACATATTTTTCAAGCCATTTTCACCCAAAACCGAGCTAGAAATCCCTAGAACTCGTTTCACCGAAAAGCCTACTTAGACTTTTCCAACTGAGCTCAAATTTTGTGGGTGACTTTTATATGTTATAAAAAGCTTATCTTAAATTTTCCGGAATTTTTCATCATGTTTTGCTATTTTTCACTATTTTTGGCCAAAACCGAGCATTAAATTCACCAAATATTCATATTTTATCCAAATATTACCAAAATTTCACAGATCTCATATTTTCATGTGTAGATCATCTCTGTGAAATTTCGTGACCCAACTCTAAGCACACGAAAATCTGTCCAAATTTTATATACACACGAAAACCGAACTATTTTGTGTTTTCTAGCTTTAGATCGCAAGGATCTCGGTTTCTAGCCTTTGCTAGCCGCTAGATACAACACTTACAAGCACAATAACACCACACAAAGCAAGTTATACCCACAATCAAGCCATTTCTTTCCTAGTGTCGGTTAAAACATCAAAACAACGATTTTGACCGTAAAAATCCGTTCTCGACTCTTTTTACTCATTTCTTGGACCAAGATCCCTTGTATAACTTGTATACATCTCTTGTTCATGCAAGAGTCGGTTTCATCTCGGATTTTCACCCGTCTTTCACATGGAAAATTCATTTGACAAGATTTCAACCGTAAAAATTCATTCTAAACACTTTTAACTAATTACTTGGATCAAGATCCTTTGTATAACTTGTATACATCCCTTGATCATACGAGAATCGGTTTCATCTCGGGTTTTCACCCATTTTTCACATGAAAACCTCCTTTTCTCAAGAATTATGAAATTAAAAACAAGATTCAAGCATCAATTCATGCATATACCTTGAGATCTTGGTGAAAAATGGATGAATCTTGGATGAAGGTTTGAAGATTGAGAGAGTTTGAGAGAGTTTGGATGAAAGAAAAAAAATGGAATGTGTAAAAGGGGTGTGGGGGGTGGCCGGCCATATGGTGGTGTGGGGGGTGGGTCCCACAACTTCAATATTAGCCACACATTTGGATTGTGTAATCCGGATAATGTTGTGGATAATCTGGTTCAGTTCGTTTCTCGTTTAAACTCGTAATTCGGCTTAAAACGAGCCTAAAATGGTTGTTTTTCGGGTTAACATAAAATTTATATAAAACTGATTTAAAAAAACTTTAAAAACTTAACCCATGACATTAAAACATCATATTATTAATAATTACGCATCTTTTTCGGCTTGATTGATTGTCTCTTGCTTGGTTTGGTGTTAAAGGTTTCGTTTAGCGTACCGACGTACCATTAAATCGAAATCCTTTTTCTGTGCTATAATTTACTTATCCCGAAGCATTAATACTTCGTAAATATCACTAAACATTATATACTTCGTCTATAATGTAATTCCCGATTCGTTCGGGTTTCAATAATCGTTCATTGATTAATTGTAATTCCAATACGATTCACTATATATATGAGTATGATTCATATTGTGAATCATATATACTCGTATAAACGTACTATAACTCATAAAATCAATATTAAATAACACGTAAATAGTATATTCCGGCTAGGGTATACCTGAATTTGCCGGAATCGTTACACCCGAATTGATGACCTGTTCGACCAACTGCAAGGTGCGAGCTATTTCTCAAAAATTGATCTTAGATCGGGATACCATCAGGTTAGAATTCAGGAGGAGGATATCCCAAAAACCGCATTCCGGACTCGCTACGGCCATTACGAGTTCTTAGTTATGCCTTTCGGACTAACAAATGCGCCAGCAGTGTTCATGGATCTCATGAATCGAGTCTGTAAGCCCTACCTCGATAAATTCGTCATCGTGTTTATTGACGATATTTTGATATACTCGAAGAGTAAAGGAGAGCACGAGCAACACTTAAGATTAATTTTAGAGCTTCTAAATCAGGAGAAGTTGTATGCAAAATTCTCCAAGTGTAACTTCTGGTTACAAGAAGTGCAATTCCTTGGTCACGTTATAAACCATCAAGGAATACACGTTGATCCAAGTAAGGTTGAAGCAGTTAAGAATTGGCAAGCGCCTAAATCGCCAAAGGAAATCCGCCAATTCTTAGGCTTAGCTGGATATTATCGTCGATTTATAGAGAACTTTTCCAGCATTGCCCAACCTTTAACCCTTTTGACCCAAAAGGATCGAAAGTATGAATGGGGTGAAGAGCAGGAAACGGCGTTTCAAACGCTAAAACAAAGATTGTGCCAAGCGCCAATCTTAAGTCTCCCCGACGGAGACGATGGTTTTGTCGTGTATTGTGACGCATCCCGGAGAGGGTTAGGATGCGTGTTGATGCAAAATTATAAAGTTATAGCCTATGCTTCTCGACAGTTAAAAGTGCACGAGAAAAACTACACCACTCATGACTTAGAACTGGGAGCAGTTATCTTCGCACTTAAAATCTGGAGACATTACCTCTACGGTACAAAGTGCACCATCTTCACCGATCATAAAAGTTTGCAACACATATTCGATCAGAAAGAACTGAATATGAGGCAACGAAGATGGGTCGAGTTATTAAGCGACTGTGACTGTGACATCCGTTATCACCCCGGCAAAGCTAACGTCGTAGCCGATACCTTGAGTAGGAAGGATCGGGTTAAACCATTGCGAGTGCGAGCGTTGGGGATGATAGTCCAGTCGAACCTTTTGGATTTAATTCGAGTCGCTCAACGCGAGGCGTTGAAAGAGGAACAAATGGAAAAAGAAGGACTTTACGGTAACGAGAAGAATTTCGAACAGCGCGTGGACGAAATTCTCTATTTCAAAAATCGGATTTGGATCCCGACCCTCCATGACCTTCGTGAATTAATCATGGACGAAGCGCATAAATCAAAATATTCCATACATCCGGGATCGGATAAGATGTACAAGGATTTGAAGGAGTTCTACTGGTGGCCGGGTATGAAAAAGGATATAGCCACATACGTCGGCAAGTGTACGACGTGTGCGAGGGTTAAGGCGGAGCACCAGAAACCCTCGGGAATGTTACAACAACCGGAAATTCCTGAATGGAAGTGGGAGCAGATCACGATGGATTTTGTGACACATCTCCCCAAGATATCCCGAGGACATGATGCAATTTGGGTAGTCGTTGATTGATTAACCAAATCGGCACATTTTATTCCGATTAGAAATAACTATAACACCGAGAGACTTGCGCAGATTTATATAAATGAAATTGTGTCTCGTCATGGGACACCCATCTCAATCATCTCCGATCGAGATAGCCATTTCACCTCCAATCTTTGGCAAGCTGTACAAGAAGCGCTGGGAACGCGTATTAATCTAAGCACAGCTTACCACCCTCAGACCGATGGTCAGTCTGAGAGAACCATTCAAACCCTGGAGGATTTGCTTCGTGCATGCGTACTGGATTTTAAGGGAAATTGGGATCAACATCTCCCACTCGTTGAATTTTCCTATAATAACAGTTACCATAGCAGTATAAAGGCAGCACCTTACGAAGCATTGTATGGACGGAAGTGCCGATCACCACTCTGCTGGACTGAAGTGGGCGACACACAGGTTATTAGATCAGATCTGGTCCAGGAAACGACCAGCAAAATCCTTGAAATTAAGAACAATCTGAAGGCCGCACGGGATCGGCAGAAGAGTTATGCCGATACCCGTAGAAAACCGTTATCATTTGAGAAAGGTGATAAAGTGTATTTGAAAGTATCACCTTGGAAAGGAGTAGTCAGATTTGGAAAGGCGGGGAAGTTAGCCCCTAGATACATTGGACCGTTCGACATTATTGCAAAAATCGGTCCTGTAGCATACCGATTAGAACTGCCTGATGAACTGAGTGCAGTTCACAACGTGTTTCACGTGTCGAACTTGAAAAGGTGTCTGTCGGATGAGACATCGGTGTTACCTTTAGAGGGTGTCCAAATAAACGATAAGCTTAATTTTGTAGAGGAGCCCATAGAAATAGTAGACGGGAAAATCAAACAACTTAGACACAATAAGATCTCGTTGGTCAAAGTTAGATGGAACTCGCTACGAGGCCCAGAATATACATGGGAACGAAAGGACGAATTTCGGAAGAAATATCCCCACCTATTTCAGCAAAAGGAAGTAGTTGATGCGTAAAATTTCGAGGACGAAATTTTTGTAACGGGGGGAGAATGTAACGATTTCGGCAAATTCAGGTATACCCTAGCCGGAATATACTATTTACGTGTTATTCAATACTGAATATATGAATTATAATGTGTTTGTACGAGTATATAAGATTCACAGTACGAATTATACTCGAATGTACAGTTAGTCGTATTGGAATTACGATTAACCGATGAACGGTTGTTGAAACCCGAACGAATCGTGGATTACGTCATAGATGAAATATATGATGTTTAGTAAGGTTTACGAAGAATTAAGGCTTCGGGATAAGTGAATTATAGCACAGAAAAAGGATTTCGATTTATTAGTACGTCGGTACGATAAACGAAACCTTTAACATCAAACCAAGCAAGAGACGATCGATCAAGCCGAAAAAGATGCACAATTACCGACAATATGATGTGTTAAGTCAATAAATGTCATGGTTTAAGTTTTTAAAGTTTTTAAATCGGTTTTATATAAATTTAAATTTTAAGCCGAAAAACGACCGTTTTGGCCTCGTTTTGAGCGGAATTAAACGTTTAACCGAAAAACGAACTGAACCAGATTATCCACAACATTATCCGGATTACACAATCCGAATGTGTGGCCAAGGTTGAAGATGTGGGCCCCACCCCACACCTTACATGGACCGATCGGTCCTATAGTACACACACACACATTTCCTTTTCTTTTTTTCTAACATCCTAACTCCACAATTCTCTCAACACTCCTCAACATTCATCCAACCTCCTTTGATTTATACCAAGAAACCGAGGTAAAGATCGGATTATAGTCGTGTTCATCGTCTTTTCTCGAGTCATTTACAAGAAAATGAGGTTTCAAGTGAAAAATGGGTGAAAACCCGAGATGAAACCGATTCTTGCATGATCAAGTGATGTATACAAGTTATACAAGGGATCTTGGTCCAAGAAAGGAGTTAAAAGAGTCAAAAACGAATTTTTACGGTTAAAATCTTTGTTTTGATGTCTTAACCGAAACCATGAAAGAAATGGCTTGATTGTGGGTATAACTTGCTTGGTGTGGTGTTGTTGTGCTTGTAGGTGTTGTAGCTAGTTGCTAGCAAAGGCTAGAAAGCAAGATCTTTGCGATCTAAAGCTAGAAACACAAGGTAGTTCGGTTTTTCGTATGATTTGTAAGATTTGGACAGATTGTGGTAGACTTAGAGTTGAGTCATGAAATTTCACAGAGATGATCTACACATGAAAATATGAGATCTGTGAAATTTGGTAATTTTTGGATAAAGGATGAATATTTGGTGAATTTAATGCTCGGTTTTGGCTAAAAATGGTGAAAAATAGCTAAACATCATGAAAAATTCTGGAACAATTCAGATAAGCTTTTTATAACATATAAAAGTCACACACAAAATTTCAGGTCCATTGGAGAAGTCTAAGTAGGCTTTTCGGTAAAACGAGATCGAGGGTTTTCTAGCTCGGTTTTGGTAAAAATAGCATGAAAAATGAGTTTTTGGTTCTGTAAAAATTACTGGGAACTATGTGGATGGCAGGAGTCATCCCAGAAAAATTTGGTATTTTTCTAAGGTCGTTTGGTATTTTCGACATATTTGGTGTTTAAATGACGTTTAAAAATAGATAAATAAATGTTAAATATAAAAATTAATTCTGGAAATATTTTTATAAAATTCCTTACTGTCAAGAACTGATTTGTGCAAAATTTCAAGATCCGAGACTAAACGGGTAATTATTTGTGCTAAACAGAACATAAAAACAAACTTTTAAAGCTTAAAACGCGTAAACCGGCAAAGTTCGCCTAAGCGAGCTGACTGGTGTATAAAAACCCTAAAAATGGACTATTTTCATGAAACTGAGTAAATCAAGTAAAAATAAATCATCCGAAAGTAATTCGGATGATTTGGGTAATTTTACCCGATTTAGTCGTTTCCGGTATATTAAAGACGGAAACGGGCCCCGCGGCCAAACGGGGTGTCTAAACCGAGCTCTAATTTCACCACTTTAATTAAAATATAAGTAACAACTATTTTCGGGTCGTATGTGACCAAACTCATTTTTGAAAACATAATGAAGGTTAACCGTGCTAGGCACGCAAAACGAGAAAACAAACTAATGGTAATTTTGACTAAAGAACTCTAAGTGATATCACAATCTAAGTCCTGAGAAGTGTTTCGGGGTTAACATTGTCCCCGGATCGTGTACGGTACTAGGTTAACAGTGTCCCCAGACGTACCGGTTAACACGAATTTAAGTTATATTAATAGAAATTGTGTAGTAACGACTTAGGGATCGTATTACAGATCCGGGCCGGTAGCTGTTCACAGTATTACATCTTGCTCACAAAAAAGGTGAGTTTCACGAGCCCCTTTTTATTGAACTGTTTTAAATATTTTCCCGGGGCGGAAAGCATGTTTTTATCAAAGTGTTTAAGTACATGCCGATCGCATGGAAATAAATGTATTTATATAATGTTTATTGTACGGGAATCGTACAGTAATGTATTAAGATGGTAATTGTCTGAGTTGCTAATATTGTAAGGCCCGAAACAGTGTTCTGGGTTAACAGTGTCCCCAGAGGTTATTAAATGTATTTCTGGGTTAACAGTGTCCCCAGAGGCTATTAAATGTATTTCTGGGTTAACAGTGTCCCCAGAGGTTATTAAATGTATTTCTGGGTTAACAGTGTCCCTAGAAGTTATTAAATGTGTTTCTGGGTTAACAGTGTCCCCAGAGGTTATTAAATGTGTTTCTGGGTTAACAGTGTCCCCAGAGGTTATTAAATGTGTTTCTGGGTTAACAGAGTTTTCACTTGTAGGCTCAGCATAATTACATCATTAATTTATGATTATTAAAATGATTTGTCATGGTTTACTTAAATTAGTGAAACTCACCAACTATTCGTAGTTGACCCGTTTTCTTTACATGCTTTCTAGGTACACCCAAATTGGAAACAGTGATACGTGCTTGATGATGTGTGCTATTTGTGGAAGATTAAGGATCTATATTTTGCATTAAATATGTTAATGTATTATCGGTAAAACTTATGTGATAACGCCTAGATGGTAACGAAACTAGGAACAATGTAATTCGTTTAAATTAATGTAGTGGTGTTTTCTTTATAAGCAATGCTGTTGATATTAGACGTGTCTGTTGCATCCCGTGTACGTTTCCGCTGCGGTTACGGGGTGTTACAACTTTACTAGACTACATCACATATTTTGATTAATTATCAAGTAAAACAAAGCTTCTTCATAGATTTTAGATGGTAAAAGAAGTTTAGCTCATAATTAGCATGATGATAAACATTAAGATGATTGATGATAACAAATACATGATTAAACTAGAACAATCTAACCAAATGTAGATGAATCTTCCTTCCTAATAGTGATGATGATGGATGATGATGATGGTTGATGATGATGACCTCCAAGCCTTCAAATTTTTCACTAGATCTTCAATGTAAGTGTTAGTGTGTGTTTTTATAAGTGAAAACCGGATAGAACTCTTTTCAAGGAACACCAAATGAATGCAACATGAGCCACTATTTATAGGTAATCTGGAGAGTGAAGCATGGCCCCGTGCTTACGTAGGCACGCCCCCGTGCATTTTTATGACATGTGCCAGATTTGTTTTTTCTTTTTTGAAAGGTGACCACGGCCCCGTGCTTACTGATGTACGGCCCCGTGCTTTTTAGTGGCAAGTGCTAATTCTTTTTGTCTTTTCTGTGTAGACGTCCACGGCCCCGTGGTTGAGAGGCACGGCCCCGTTCTTTTGCTTCCAGATTTTGTCTTTTCTTGTGTTCAGAAGCATAAGGGCGTGTTTCTTGAGGCATGGGCGTGTTCTTTGTTTTTCTTGTGTTTTCTGTGGTTTTTCTTCGTGTTTTTGCTTATTTCTTCGTTTGGGGCTTGGTTTCACCTGAAATAATGTTTTATTATGATAAGTAGCCTTTTATGCTATGTTATTTGGTAGAAATTGCGGTTTTTAGAGATTATTTGATGCCAAATATATGTATATTTCTATGTACATCAAAGAATAAATTGGGCAAATTTAGAAATTCATCATTTTTGCTAAATAAAATTATTGAGGTATCAAGTAAGCAAAAAGATTCAAAGAAAGGTGTAGGTTTTGTTGAAGTACTACCACCATTTCACAATGATTACACAGCAAATCCTTTTGCTGGAAATGAAGAAACTGTTGTTAGTGAACCGGTTATTGAAACAAAATCTAAAAGTGCTAAAATAGATAATGTGAATGTTCAATCTTCATCACAAAACCATATATTTAAAGCAAAAAGGTCTTTGTTGAAAATAATGTTGAGAAAGTAATCATTGAGGATGATTTGAGCCGGAAGTTGTACACAAAAATCAGGACATTCCACATTCGAATCAAATTTTATGTGAACCTCATGAATTTGAGGAAGCTGTGTATGGTTCAAATACAACTCAAGGGAAAAAGGAGAAACAAGTTAAGGTTAAAGCAAAGAAATCTGAAAAACCAAAGATTTCGGATGAGGATTTGCTGCGTTTTGTCAATCCTCCAGTTTCAGATTCTTCAACTGGACGTGTCTTTAAGCTAAAAGGAATTAGCAAAGTTTTCACCGAGCAAGACATTCCTCTTAATTTAATCAAGCCTGAGTTGATTGAAAGTGTCTTTCAAAATGAAACTTCCAAGAGTCAAAATCTTGAACAAGAATTTGTGAAATCTAAGACATCAAATGTTATGGATCCTTTAGTAAAAGCAAAACAATTGTTAAAATTCGCTAAAAAGGTACAATTTGTAAAATCTCATGAACTGATTCATTGCAAAGTTTTTCCAATTGTTCAAATCTGGATTTCTACATAAATATGAAATCTGTGACATTTGATACAATTGTTGGAGTTTATCATTAATCTTCGGTTGCACATGATTTTGCACCACCTCACCGTGAACGTGTTGATATGAGAACTTGCTTTCTTTGTGGTGAACAAGGTCACGTGGTCAGAAACTGCGGATTGAAGAAATCTCAACATCTTCAATCGTTTATCAAGGAACATTCTAAACCTGTTCCTGTGATAAAGGAGATTCTGAAAAGACCAATGTCATTGGATGATGAAAATCACATTATGTTTTCTGATGTGAATCCTCACAAAGTGGTTCATGTTAATGAAAAATCGGTTAAGGTAAAACCAAAATTTGTCCCAACCGAACCTATTTGTAAGAATGTGAGTACAAATGTTGTTCAAGCTGCATATTTAAGACGAAATTCTAAACGAACTGTAACTTATTCACAAGGTGCTAAAAACGTTTGAATTCTGTTAATTTCGATTCAACATGTGAAACTCAAAAGGTGCCCAAGACTGAGGCCTGTGCTGCCTTTTTGAACTAATCACTTTATGTTTGTGTGTAGGGTTCATCCAAGACTGTTTTCGGTGAAAACTGGATCATGGACAGTGGATGCTCTCGTCATATTACTGGCAATATCAATCTTCTAACAAATGTCAAAAATATTCAAGGAGGGTATGTTGATTTTGCTGGAAATTCGTGTGATATGATAACGCAATAAGGTGATGCTTCAAATGGACATATTACTTTTGAAAAAGTCAACTACTGTGACAAAGTTGATCATAACTTATTGAGTGTGTTGCAAATTTGTAAGAAAAAGTACACTACCGTATTTAATGATAAGGAGTGCATAATCCTAAAGCAAGGATATGTCATTCCTGAAGATATGATTGTCATGCGATCCCCTCGATCGAATGATATTTATTTGTTGAATATGAGTTCGAAGGCATCTACTTCTGTTGAGACGTGTTTCGTTTCTAAGGCAACTGAAAAGGACACGATCCTGTGGCACAAAAAGATGGGTCATATTCACAGTCAAAAGATGAATTATTTAATGTCTAATGACTTGGTCGAAGGTGTTTCTTTGAAACATTTTAAGTTAACTGACCACTGTGATGCTTGCAAGAAAGGCAAATAGAAGAAAAAGTCACACCCTTCTAAGTTAATCAATACCATTGATACTCCTTTAGAACGACTTCACATGGATCTGTTCAGTCCAGTGAATCATGCAAGTATCGCTGGTGATTGGTACTGTCTAGTCGTCACTGATGACTATTCAAGATATTCGTGGGTTTTATTTATGAGTTCAAAGGATCAAACACCCATTCTGATCCAAAATCTAATCACTAAGATCGAATCACTGTATAAATTAAAGGTGAGACGTATTCGAAGTGATAATGGTACGGATTTCAAAAACAATGTGTTGGATTTCTTTTGTATTCAGAAAGGAATTCATCGAGAATATATTTCTCCTTATGTACCACAATTGAATGGGGTGGTTGAGAGAAAAATAGGACACTGATTGAAACGGCTCGAACAATGCTTGCAGATTCTAAGCTTCCGGTTCAATTCCGGAACGAGGCTATAAATACTGCTTGATACACGCTGAATCGTGTTCTGACGGTAAAGAGACTCCAAACGACAAGTTATGAACTTCTAAACAAAATAAACCTAACTTAATGTACTTGGAAACATTCGGGTGTCCTTGTACTATGTTGAAAAGAGATGTATGAAAATTTAAAGAGAAGGCAATTGAAGGTTATTTCTTGGGTTACGCATCACCTAAGAAAAGAGTATTTAATTTTACTTCGGGTTGTGTAGAGGAGTGGTACCACGTTGATTTCCAAAGGTATACCACACCTCCTCAAGGAAAAGAACCTGACTGGATGCTTGATTATAAGAGTTTATTTGATTCATTCAATCGATGAACCGAGCAACCAGATGAGACTTGGTGCGTGCTTATTTTGAAGATCAATTCTTACCTCCAAGATCTTCTGGTTCTGTTTATGTTGATGCTTCACAAGATGATCTTCCTGATACGTCTGATGTGATTTCGATCTCATCTGATGATGGTCATTTTGTTGATTCCTCCTTAGCTCCTCTTCCTGAAACACATGAGACTGGTGAATCGTCTCATGATGCTGAGGAGAATCTAACTAATTTATCTGAAAAAGTTGTTGTGCCTGAGAATCCAACTCTTCGGATTCATTCTTATCATCCTCAGGGCAATATCATTGGTGATCTTGATGTAGGTGTGCAAACACGTCATCAAATTGCTAATTCTACTGATTCTATTTTATGTGCGTATGCCGATATGCATTCTTCGGGAATCATGAATCTCGCAAAATACACTTGCTTTCTATCTCAAGTATAACCAACAAATGTTCGTATGGCTCTCGCTGATCCAACTTGGGTTGAAGCAATGCAGGAAGAATTGCAATAGTTTCATCGACTGAGTGTATGGGATCTCATTGATAAACCTGTTAGAGTTAAGAAACCTATTCCTACGAAATGGGTATTTACATGTAAAAAAGGATAATCATGGAGTGATTGTCAGAAACAAAGCAAGACTTGTTGTTCAAGGCTTTCATCAGCAAGAAGGCATAGATTATACTGAAGTGTATGCTCATGTCGCCCGATTGGAAGCTATACGAATTTTCATGGCCTATGCTGCTTTCAAGAACATCAAAGTTTATTAGATGGAGATGGATGTGAAGAGTGCGTTTCTTAATGGAGAATTGCATGAAGAGGTGTTTGTTTTACAGCCTCCTGGTTTTGAAGATCTAGATTATCCAGACCAAGTTTACCGATTGAACAAGGCCTTGTATGGTCTACATCAAGCCCCAAGAGCTTCGTATGGCACTCTTGCTGACCATTTTATGGATAATGGCTTCAAGCGAGGAACTGTCAACTGCACTCTATTTTATAAGAATATTGGTGATAATCTGCTCCTTGTCCAAATTTACTTTGATGATATCATTATTGGTTCAACAAACGACAAGTTGTGTAAGGATTTCGAGAAGTCAATGCAAACGAAGTTTGAAATGAGTTAGATGGGAGAGATGAATTTCTTCTTAGGGTTGCAGGTTCATCAGTCTAATAAGGGAATCTTCATTCATCGAACGAAATATGTGAATGATGTCTTAAGCCGATTCAAGATAACTGCCTGAAAAGTCCCTTCGACGCCTCTTCCTGTGGGTCACAATTTATCACCGGATGAATTGGAGGATACCATTTATCGTGCTATGATTGGTTCATTGATGTACTTAATTGCTTCTCGACCTGACATAATGTTTGAAGTTTGTTTGTGTGCTAGGTACCAATCAAGTCTCCGAGTGACTCACCGGGCGGCGGTTAAACGTATACTTCAATATCTTAGGGGTAATCTTGACATCGGGTTATGGCATCCCAAGGACGATAACTTTGAACTCATTGCGTTTTCCGATTCCTACTATGGAGGATGCAAGATCAATTTAAAATCGACTTCAGCAGGGTGTCAATTTTTAGGAAGTCGGCTTGTATCCTGGTAGTGTAAGAAGCAGACAACGGTCTTAACTTCAACCGCAGAAGTAGAATACGTGGCAGCCTCGAGTTGCTATAAGTATCACCAAAAATCTTGTGCAACATTCGAAAACAAAACATATTGAGATTCGATATCATTTCATTCGAGACTATTTTGAAAAAAAAATAATTGATATTGAAAAAGTGCACATGGATTTTCAACGCGCTGACTTGTTTACCAAGGCATTTGACAAAATACGCTTTAACTTTTTGCTTGGTATACACGGTCTTAAAACACTTGCTGAGGTCCTTAAACATGGATAATTATTTTTATATTTGTTTATTTTTCTTTCATTTAGTTTTATATATTTTGGGTTTTGGGGGTGAAAACAGAAAAAATACAAAAAATATTGTGGTACTTGTTTGCATAGAGAAAAACCAAAAACATTTAAAGATGATAAAAAAAAATACAAAAAATATTGTGCTTTTTGTTCTGAAAATCTAAAAAGACAAAAATATTGTGAATTTTACGTATGTATAGTAAATTCCGAAAAGCCAAAAATATTGTGAACTTTTAGTTTGTTTATAAAAATTCGAAAAAGTCAAAAAGATTGTGTTTTTATGTATGTAAAGAGAAAATCCAAAAAGATTTTTGCATATGTTCGCTGAAAATTATGTCAATTACTCATATTTGAAGGACATATACTTGTATATGTTTGGTCCTTATATTTACTTATAAATGTTCGGGATAGCCATTTCTATGACAATGGAAAGTAGTTGGGGCGATTGTTATGCTTTTTACTTTATTCCCTCAATGAAAATTATGTCAGTTATTTAAGATTGTGGAACATGCTTGCATGTTTTGGTCCTGTTATCTACTTGTAGATTGATAGGATAACCATTAATCTATAGACTGAAAGTGACTGTGGCGATTGAATTTATTTTTATGCTCCTCAAAAATGAGCCTGAAGGAAAAACTGAAAATGATAGCACGTTGATCATCTGGTCCCACATCCAGAAAGAAATAAGCATAAAAGACTGAGTGTTTAATTGCGTTCGTGCATTGATAGGTCTTAAACAAATCGTTAGGGTAAAGTATGTTATATAAACATAAAGAAACGCCAAATTGAAAGAGGTGTTAGTCTCTAACAAAATTCTCGGTAAGGATGGCAGAAATGTAATAGCCTATCATACTCAAGCCTTATATATGTCTGATCACCAAAAACAATATAAAGCAAATAACAAGCGTTTGGGTTCTGAACATTGTGAGTTTCTATGCGGCTTAATCATCTGATTATTCATATGCATGACTATTTCAATTACTTTTAGAGCAAACCCAAAGTCATTAAACTTGATCACTGTTGTACATTGTATAAATTAAACTACTGACTTGATCAAAATCCGTTGTTAGTCATACATTTGTTCCTCCCTTGCGCGCATCTCAATACCAATAAGAAACGGACCCCAGGGGATACAATGTATGTAAGCCTACAGATGGACTCGTGCATACTCACTCACAGTAAAAGGGACTAGATGCATTGCTCAATATTATGAATAAACTCAAAATTTTGATCGACAATATAATGGTTTAAGTAAAGTTGGGGTGATACGGTAAAAATAAAATTAAGCTTGAACCGAGATTAGAAGCCGATAGTTTCTGATATTATGTGCTACAATAGAACATTTAATCATATCACAAAAACGCTTGAAAGTTTGTTATAAGATTTAAGTGGACAACAATATCAATGACCGACTTAGCGCCAGTCATAATATCGCTGAAATATAAAACTGTGATGGAAGGGCAATTTGGTCAATATGATTCTGTGCTTAAACTCACCAAAAATCTTAAAACATGTACTGCTTTTGAAAAACATACAAAAACACAAAAATATTTTATTTTCTACTTTATGTTTACTTTTCGGAGGTTAATTTGTAAATATTTTGGTCAATATGATCCTGTGCTTAAACTCACCAAAAATCTTAAAACATGTACTGCTTTTGAAAAACATACAAAAACACAAAAATATTTTATTTTCTACTTTATGTTTACTTTTCGGAGGTTAATTTGTAAATATTTTGAAACAAAAATGAAAAATACCAAAAAGACTTAACTTTTTATTTTACATATTATTTAATTCTTTTAAGTTATGTGTTTTGAACGCAAAACACGTTAAAGTATATTGTCTTATCACGTTGGGTATGATTCTTAATATATAAGGTCTTCGAAATACGAGATTTCGTAGATTTAATTTAATGTTTTTATTTATTCATTTATTCTTTCTTTTATTTAATTGAATTACTTATTTATTGGATTTACTTATTCATTAATTACATAAATGAAAATTGAAAAGTATTGCACATTTGATTCGTTATGTATGAATAACGAATGAGGTTATTTATAACGAATTACTTCAATTCGTTACCAATCTAATTCGCTTCCGTCACACTGTAACGAATGACCTTACTACACCATCCATAATTTAACGAATTAAACAAAAATCTCATCTGATTCGTGTTAAGAATTAACGAATTATTCATTCATTTGCCACGTGTAACGAATATGATAACGAATCAACTAATTCGTTATTTCAAAATTTAACGAATCAGATGATTCGTCATCTTGGAAAATGTGCTAAGTCGTTGCTTATAGGGAACTGTGACGATTGGTTCGTCTTCATTCGTTCACTATTCATTTCCTTCCTCACTAAGCGAACCTCTGGCTGATTTTTGCAGAAATTTCAATCATCTCTGAACCTTATTTTGATCATTGTTTCAGAATCACAAGGTAATTAGGATCAAAACGCGATGATTTTCGTCGAATTACATGACCATTTCAAGGGCCTTTTGATCGTGTTTATACTCGGTTTAACTTATAAAAGATAAACATCAATTTACCTATCTTATATGCAAACCCAGTCAAAATGGACAATCCAAGTCAATTGTCGATGTTGTATCGAGTTGATTAGGGTCTTTTATGGGGTTTGATGTCGTGTATTATGGGGTAATTGGTTCTGGGTTAAGAGGTTTGACATTCTTTGTTATTGATAATTTTGACCTTGACCTTTGAAAGTCAAAATTGAACATTATTGGTACTAATTCGTTATGGGTTAACGAATTGTGACTCATTCGCGTTCAATTCATTATCAATGACTTAACGAATCAACCTTCTTCATGAAAATGATAACGAATTACTTTACATTCGTTCTTTAATTTGTTATCTCTTTCACTGTGATTCGTCATATCTAGTTCATGTTCTTTCAGTGATAACGAATTAACCAATTCGTTATAAGGAATCAGAAAACTTAACGAATTATAAATATATATAATTTAAAGGTTTTAAATCAATTTTGTATTATTCATTCTTCATGTTACTAAATCTCTGGTTTGTTTATTTTCAGTTATGGCTGACGATATTGTTAAGGATCCTCCTGCTGCTGAACCACAACAACAAGTACCGGATCTTCCCTTGCTACCATACGAAAAGAAGCAAAACATATGTGCTTTTGTCGATACAAACTTTGCCGACGAGGATTTATTTGGAGATGTGGTGGCATTCATAAGAAGATCATGTATTAATTATGCAGTTTCTGCAAGACCTACTGTTTACTTCAGCATCGTTCGTCCATTCTGGAACTCGGCCCATTACATCGAGTCCGAGAATCAAATCGTAGCTGAAGTCAAAGGACGCCCTATCACTATTACTCATGGAGTGATCAGACAGGTGCTGCGGTTTGGGGACAACATGGATAACCCGAGTGAGTTTGATAAAGAGTTGCTTAGAGGGTTATTTAATCGAGTGTTCTACGCTGCCGATCTCGACATGTCCATGTACAACAAGGCGTACTTGTGTTCCACATAGAAGTACTTATTACATGTTCTAATACATTGCCTTGGTGGACGGAAATGTGGATTTGATGAATGTCGTATCATGCTTCAATTGGCATTCGTCGCGCTGAACTTGAACAAGCCGTTCAATTTCTCATAGATGATTTTCTATCATCTCAAAGAGAATTGTCTTGTCAAGAATCGACATGGGAAGTTTTTGATGTATCCACGCATTATACAGTTGATTGTTCATGGCTTGATTCCCAATTTAGAGATTGATCAGACATTAGTGGATGATGTGCTGAAGATGGAACACACGACGACTGATACCGTCAAGCGTATGAAGTCGTATCGGAAAGATCCCCATCCACGAACCAAACTCTTGATTGGTCATTTATCTGATCTAGCATATGTATGTCCTTCTGATCATCTATGGATCCACGTTGATTATGATTCCGAGCGTGAAGAATGTTTAGGTGGGAACAACAATGGTGATGGAGATGATGGTGATGAAGGTGGGGATGATCATCAACGACGTGCTAACGTTGAGGCAGCGGTTGCTCAAGCTGGTCAACGAAAGCGAAAAGGAAAATAGGTAGCTAGTGGTGAGTCATCTAAACGCCAGGTGACTGTAGGTGCTGGTATATCGTTTGGAGTTCAACCTCCAAGGTTGACTGCTCCTCAAATACCGGTGGTACCGCCTAATACTAACACCCCGGAACTCACATTGACGACTACTCTTACTTCAGATCCTATGCTTGGTATGATTCCCCAATCAGTTTTATCTACACTACCAAGGCCTACTGCTGCTACATCGGTGGTTTCACCTACACTGATAATGATGTCAACTTCACCTATGGACATTTCGATCATGAGGTTCAATCGTCCTCAAGGTCCTATGCATCTGGTACCTCCATCGTTTAATGCTATGTCTCAAGAAAATCAAATGAACATGCTCTTGAGTTTGGTTCATCTTTATGAACCAAATGGCAGCTGACCGTCAAGCTCAGGAGAAAATGCTGGTTAATCAACGTAAGCTGATGAGTTATGTCTCGTTCTGTCAAAAAGAGACTAAAGCCCTCCGTGAGATTGTTACTTCTCAGAAGGTGAAGATGAAGGAGCAGGAGGATCTTATTCTACAGCTGACTTGTAAAGAAGATGCACTGAAAAAGTTGAAGAATGATGATGAGGATCCTGATACCTTGGGTGCTGGAAGTAGTGAGCAGAAACAATCTCATGGCTCATCCTCAAGTGCGGGAAATAGTGGGGCAGCTAGTGATTTGGGTAAACAGTTGGTCGTTTATCATGACTCGACGAATGCACAACAAATCGAGTCGATAAAGGCTAATATTGTGATATTTATGGATAGTACAGGGGTGGTTAGGAGCATGGTGAATGTTGATGAGATAGAAGTGGGACAGTTTGTCGATTGGTCCTTGACACGTGACTAGATTTCAATATTTCTGGGTCTTAATGATAAAGAACTTGATGCGTTAGAGGCTGAGGATGATGTTGAGGTTGAGAACGACGATGAAGTATTACATGATACGACGATTCCGATGAATACGTCATTTATTTATGAAGATGAGGAGGTTGAGATCGAAGATGTGACAACTGAGGAATACCCTGATCTATTTCAAAGATCAAATATTGATCAGGGTGCTCCTATATTTACTGAAGAAAACGTTAAAGAAGCTGAAGATCATTTGGGAAAGGTGTCAAAAGATAAAGGCAAGAGGTTTGAATCGAATTCTGATCCGTCTATTGCTGATATTCAAGGGTGGTTTGCGTGCTGAGACAAAAGGGCACGTAAGATTATCGAGGCGTACAGATATTTAGATAAAGAACAAGAGAAAGGATGCCATTGCACGTGCTAAAGCTAATCAAATGACTTCATTCAAAGCTGTGTCGAAAGTGAGAGGTGATATTGTTTCATGGCTTTATGATTCTGAGTTAAAGGTCTGTATTATTAAATGGGAGAATGGCATTCAGTATTATGAAAACATTACTAACGTTCTCTCATTACCGCGTTGGGATGTACGTACCCTCGTGTGTCGACCATTTATTAACCGTGGTGGAAATCGTCGAGCAGAATGGTTTCATCAACATTTTCTCTTCGAGGTAAACCACGGTTTTAAATTCTTTAAGCCGCATATTCCAATCCGTAAACATATTGACAAGATAGATCCAAGAACGGGCTGGAGGAAACTTGTGCTTAAAGTAAAACCGCCAAAGACGAAGAAGCATGTACCAGTCAAGACTCTTAATCAGCATATTCATTTATCATTCTACTGTTGGTATTATGATAATCGTATTGGCGAGGCCGTTATTGTTCTGGGAAAAGGTTTGAAGACTAAGCTGATTAAGATTATCGATCCAATGTGGCTCGTTAATTTAACTGAGCAGTGTTAAGATTATGACCGAGCTATGCAATTCCAGCGTGTCGTACGTGTATGTCACGAGTACGGGATTCACAATTGTCAGGACTGGCAGACTAAGCGCTTCAAATAAATTAAAGACAAAGAGCTTAAGACGAGGGGGTGTCTGTTATTGCAAGGTTTTGGCGTCTCGAGTCTTTGTATTTATCGTCTTTGTATTTATTATTATTATTATTATTATTATTGTTGTTGTTGTTGTTGTTATAATGAAAAAGATATTTATCTTTATTAAGTTAGTTCGTTAATGTAAGGCTAGTTCGTTAAGGATGTTTAACGAACTAGCCAGTTCATTTAATGTAACACCCATTCGTTAAGGATGTTTAACGAATTGGCTTGTAGTACGTTATGTATGTTCCCATTCGTCATGGAACGTTGACGAATGGGGCATAACGAATCATTGATTTGTTATGTTTGCTTATTGAGTGTGTAATGTTAACGAACTGGACTCCAATTCATTATGGTATGTGTAACGAATTGGGTCTATCGTCTATATTTAGAGGGTTAGTCCTCTGATAAATTAAGTATTGTTTGTTTAAAGTAACAAACCTTTGTCAAAGTTTCCTCTTGATCAATCCTCTTTTAATATATTACTATAATAAACATAATACACCTAATACATATATATATTATACTGATTAAGAGTAATACAAGGAACTAGATTCTATTAAGGTACTAGATCCATTAAAGTAATTGATAGATCTAAGGTATTAACATTGATGATAGTGATAATTCATCAATGGCTAGTGGACATGCTCCTTATGTTGCTGGAAATGTGAAGCATGGAAATAATTATCAAGCTCCCTTCTCCGTGTTTACTGAGTCTTATAATTCTTTTGTTGCCAAGAATCTGATTCATACTAGTGTGGTTCAAGAAAATCTTGAACAAATTGAAGTTGATGACTTGGAAGATATGTATCTGAAGTGGCAGGCTGCAATGTTAGCCTTGAGAAGTAAGAGGCTGTACAATAGAACTAGAAGGTCTTTGGACTCTGGTCCAAATGACAGAATAGGTTTTGACAAATTAAAAACAATCTGATATAACTGTCAACAACCAGGACACTTTGCTAGAGAGTGTAATCAGCCAAGGCAATTTCAGAACAACAATCAACAAAGAAATCAGTTTCAATTCCAAAACTAGAATCATGGTCAACAAAGGCAGTTTAACAACAACAACTTTCAACAGAAAAATCATCAACAAGTGATCCCAAAACAGCAACCATATCAGAGAAACCAACAAGTCCCTCCACAAGATTCTGTTAATCAGAACAGAAACAATGCAAATCAACCAAGAAATCAAGAGAATGTTGCATTAGCTTAACCACAGCAAGAAGGTGTATTTGCTGAGTCTTACAACGCATTTGTGGCCAAGAATTTGATTCATACCAGTGTAGTGCAAGAAGACCATGAACAGATTGATGCTGATGATTGGGATGATATGGATCTTAAGTGTCAAGCTGCCATGCTGGCTATAAGAAGCAAAAGATTGTACGGCAGAACAGGAAGATCTTTTGTCTCTGGACGAAATGATAGTATTGGATATGACTAATCCAAGGCTATTTGCTACAATTGCCAACAGCCTGGTCATTTTGCAAGAGAATGTAATCTACCAAGACAAATTTAGAACAATAACCAACAAAGATATCAGTTTCAATTCGAAAATTAGAATCAAGGTCAACAAAGGCAGTTTAACAACAATAACAACTTTCAACAACAAAACCAACTGCAAGTGATCCCACAACCACAACCATTTAAGGGAAATCAACAAATCCCTCCACAAGCTCCTGCCAATCAGAATAGAAACAATGCCAATCAGCCAAAGAATCAAGGAAATGTTGCCTTAGCTTAACCACAGCAAGATGGTGTGTTTGATTGGAGCAACCATGCTGATGATATTAAAAAGGCTAATGTGGCATTCATAGAAAAGATAGAGAATGAAGTTGAGTCCTCTTCATTTTGGGTGCATTCAAATCTTTCAAATCTTGAATTACTTGAAATGAATGAATCTTTGAGAAAGTCAGTTGGTAAATTGCAAAGTGAATGCTTTAAGAAACAAAGCATGATAAATGTGTATGAAATGAGTGATTTGACATATGAGAACCAAATTAAAAGTTTGGAACAAGATTGTATGGATAGTAATAACATTCAATCAAGGTATATCACCGAAGTTGAAGAGTTGAAGCAAATGTTGATGAGAAGTTGAAGAACACTAAAATTCATGTTGAGAATGATTTTCTAAAGAGTTTGGTATCAACTGGTAATATTTATGGAAAATTGAAGAAGATCAAGGAGGAGGATAAATACAAAGTTGTTCCTCCACCTTTTAATGATTACTATTCATTGAAAGTGGACAAGGAAAAGAGGAATTCTTTTCTTGATCAATTCAGAGAAGTGTTTGAATATAGGAAGGAGTTTGTTGAAAACTACAAGTTGGTTGAGGTTGATGAAAAGGGTGAGTTTGTGTTAAAGGTTGTTGAGACAGAAGAAAAGTCTGTTGAAAACTTTGTTGGTGTGCAAGTCTCATTAGATGATATTGATTGCTTAAATAAGGATGATTTATGTTATTCAAATGACAAGAGTTCAAGTAGTGAAAGCTTAAAGAAGAAAAGAAGGGTAAACAGAATTCAAAGGAAAAGATCCCCTTGTTGTCTAAGATTACTCCCAAAATGAAGAAGCATCATAAACAAATGAGAAGGGAACATAAATCATTTGATCTATGTTATGGATCCAAGGCAAAGAAGAAAAATGAAGGATCTTCAAGCAAAGAATTACCAAAAAGGGAAATTGTCAAGAACAAGAAGAAGAATGAAGAAACCATCAAAAATAATGATCCATTTATTCCTGTCTATCTTGTTTTCTCTAATCAAGAACTGTTTGATGTTGGAGAAGTGGAAAGCATGGAAGAATATGAAAGAAGATAGTCAAGACAAAGAGACAACAGAGATGAAAGACCAATCAAGATGGAAAATATTATCTCTATCAAGAGTTCAGTTGAGAGACAAAACATAAAAATTGAAGAATTTATAACTTTCTCAATTAACTATGATGGTTTCATTACTCAAAATACTATTGGAGTTGATCCTGCAAGACCAAGTGAAAGATATAAAAGAGGGAACTCAAGTGAGAACTTCAAGAGACAAGTTTGATGCAAAATTTGTGATGTGTATGGACATCACACTGACTCATGTAATGAAAGGTTTACTTTCAAACCAATTTATGTCCCTAATACAACAAAGTTTGGACAAGAATTTGATTTTTACAAGAAAAAGTACAATGAATATTTAAGCAAGGGTAAGAAGATTATTGATGATCCATTGAACAGTGTTGAAGACGGAAGTGAAAAAAGGAAGAAAGATTTGAAGGACAAGATGAAGGTTCCAATGAAAAAGAAACCTATCAGAAATGAATCTGATATGTCTTTAAAATCTGTAAAAACTGTTAGTTCTGGAATATCAACCTGTTGTGAAGGTGAAAGCAAGATTAAGAAGGATGTTTCCAAAAGAAAGAAATCAAAAGAACTCAATGGTGATGAGAAATTTCTTCTGAAACATGGTTTTGAACCACATAGATTTTTGTGGAAACCTAAATGTGAAGAACAAGTGACAATTTTGAAAAGAGAATTTGCCATTAAAGAGTGCAGAAGTATAGTTCCCTACATCGAACAGTCATATGAATCTGGCTATTAGACTGATGAGTCTTGTGAGCTTGTTTATGAGGACCCCAAACCAGATACAACAGATGGTCATGTTGATGATGATGTGCAAGCTGAATCAGCTTGTATTTCATCACTTAACTGATACTTTTTCTATGCTATTTGCAGGAACAGTCACACAAATGAATAATGTATGTTACATGGACAATGGATGTTCCAGGCACATGACCTGTGACATGAGGTCATTGGTCAACTATGAAGAAAAATTTGAAGGACCAGTTGCATTTGGGAGTGATGAGAATGGACGGAAAATTGTGAGGAAAGGCATTCTTACCAATGGCAAAGTGTTATTTGATAACGTGTTTTATGTTGAAGGATTACAATATTATCTTTTGAGCATATCCCATATGTGTGATAAAGGTTATAAGGATGATTCTCACTATTTCATCCTCAAACCTGAATTTGTAATTCCATCTGATATGATAATGATGATGGCTCCTAGAAATGGAAACTCATATGAATTGAGAATGAAAGATGTTATTTCAAGAGATTGTACTTGTTTTGTGTCAAAAGCCACTGATAATGAAACCAAATTTTGGCATAGAAAGCTTTGTGATCTGAATCTGCAAAAATTTATTTGTACTCCTGCTTTCTATCCCAAATAGAACCCAAGAACATTGTTCAAGCCCTAAAATACAATAGTTGGGTGGAAGCAATGCAAGAGGAGTTGGCTAAATTCAGAAATTTGCAAGTTTGGGAACTTGTAGATAAGTCAGGAGGAAAGTTTGATATAGGTACAAAATGGGTTTTTAGAAATAAGAAGGGTGAAAGAGGAATAGTAATGAAGAACAAAGCAAGACTAGTTGCACTAAGATGCTTACAAGAAGAAGGGATTGATTTTGAGGAATTATTTTCTCCGGTAGCAAGGCTAGAAGCAATCAGAATATTTTTGGCCTATGTTATTTCTAAGACCATCAGAGTGTTTCAGTTGGATGTCAAATCTGCTTTCTTAAATGGAAAGATTGAAGAGGAGGTGTATGTTACTCAACCTCTAGGTTTTGAGGATCCTGAATTTCCAAATAGAGTCTATAAATTGAACAAAGCTCTATATGGACTATATCAAGCTCCAAGAGCTTGGTATGATGAGTTATCAAACCACCTGCTTGTGAATGATTTGCATAGGGGATCCATTTATAAGACTCTCTTCTACAAGAAAAGAGGAAAAGATTTGCTTCTAGTTCAAGTGTATGTTGATGATATCATTTTTGGATCTACAAATGAACACATGTGTTTGAAGTTTGAGGAAGTTATGAAATCCAAGTATTGCATGAGCTCAATGGGATAAATGAATTTCTTTCTTGGATTGCAAGTTCAACAGAAAAAAGATGGTATATTCATTTGCCAATCAAAATATATGCAAGTCATATTGAACAAGTTCAAATGTCAAGACTTGAAGGTTGCTTTTACTCCAATAGACACTCATGGGAGGATGATAGCTAATGAAAATGGGGAGTCTGATGATTAGCATGAGTATAGAGCTAAAATAGGTTCACTAATGTACCTGACTGCATCAAGTCTAGACATTATGTTTGCTTTATTTGTGTGTGCAAGATTCCAATAATGTCCAAAAGTGTCTCATATGACTGCCCTTAAGAGGATCTTTAGATATTTGAAATGAGGGCCTGATATAGGGATATGGTATCCTAAGAACCATGCCTTTGATCTAATACACTAATAGTGATTATGATGGCTGCAACATGAGTAGGAAGTCTACATCAAGTGGATGTCAATTTTTGCGAGACAGACTAGTGTCATGGCAATGCAAGAAGCAAACAACCATGTCAATTTCGACTACTGAAGCTGAGTACATTGTTGCATCTGCCTGCTGTGCACACGTCCTTTGGATTAAGAATCAACTGCTAGACTATGGTTTGATTTACTTGAACACACATATTTTTATTGATAATACTGTTGCTTTGTTCATAGATAAGAATCCAGTCCGACACTCAAAGACCAAGCACATTGAAATCAGACACCATTTCATTAGAGATTGTAGTGAGAAATGTCTAATAGAAATTAACAGAGTTGACACTAGTGACCACTTGGCAGATCTATTCATCAACCACTAGATTAAACAAGATTTCATTCTCTACTCAAAGCTTTATGCATGATCAATTCTGATGAAGTCTGACTGATGACATGTGCTTAATATGCTAATTGACCATCTTTTAAAAGGTCTTGAGTGAGTACGTGGTGTTTATGTGCTTGATTATTTAAGTTTGATTAACTGATGTGTGCTTTAAATGACTATAAGTGACTTAGGTATCTATGACGCTTAGGTTTGGTTTCAGTGACTGTTGATGATATATTGATAAGTGTTTCTACATATGTTTTGAAATGTTAAATCTGCTTGCTTATCTGATATCTTGAATATGTTAGATAATCTGAAATGATGATGTGCTTAGGACAGGATAGATTATGCATAACAAGTCTTGGTTGTACCTTATGCTTGTCTAAATGTGTTAATGCATGCCATTATTTTTTATTAACCTTGAATATGTTGCCATTTTCTTGTGTCAAAAATTTATTTCTGTGTTAAACTTGTGTGCTCAAATGAACATTTTCCAAAGTTTTTCCAAGAAAAAACATTTTTGACAAGCTGAGCAAGGTAATAAGAGAAATGATAAGATTATTCAATTCAAGATTTGTAGAAGCTTAAAAGGTTTTTATGTGAAAATTGATCCAATCTTTTGGGAAATGATAGAAGATTGATTATTTATACCAATCATATGGATTTAATAGGCTAAAAAGACTATTAGTGCGGTCATTAGTAAGCATGGTAGCTTTTCATGATGTGTAAAAACTGAGGTGATATAAACATAATGAATATGCTAAACTTAATGTGGAGATACATTGTTAAGATATGCATGTTTTAAGATAATCTCTCCGAATGATAGGCAGAAAAGTGATTACCCGGTCATACACGAGCCTGTTGGTATTTGGTCACCAAAAAATGAAACATCTTATGAATATGAAAAAGAACAAATTTGTGCAAATTGATTATACGTCAACAAAAAGTTGATAAATGTTCAAAAGTTGTAAAGAAAACAAACATGAGGGTTCAAAGTATAACTACAGAGGTGGGGCATCATTATAAGACCTTAAACACCTTGAATGAAATGTCTGCAAGTCCGTATTGCGTGGAAAGTAAATCCAACATTCAACCTCAAATGTTTGAAAATTTTGAAAAGAAAAATATATTAAGAAAATTTATATGTTATGTCATAAAAATATTTTGACCAAATATCAGGGGGGTAAAGTCAATTTGGGGTGATCTGGAGAAAGCCAAATAAGCTTTGAGAAGAGATATGAAATATTATAGTGTAATAAGTGTTATCCATTTTTGTATTATGCAACTAATTGAACTATAGGCATATCACCAAAAAGTAAAGAAATTCATACTAAGTTAATACCTGCTATTAACCTGCCTATTATGTCATAATAATGCTGAGAATAAAGTATTGAAGGGTGACTTATCAATATGATCCCATGTTGAGATCTTTTCATAAAATAAAAGGATTTGAAAGGATTAAACTGGAATTTGATTCATAATGCATCATTTGCTCTTAAACTTTGAACTTTTATGAGAAAACTGTTTAATAAAAGGTTTAAGTCAAAAAGTGTTGCATTTTACTTTGAATATGTCTGCATATGTAATTTCAAGTAAGCTTTGATGTTTTCAAACTTTCAAGTAAACTTAAATGTTATTATTTGAAGCTTTAGCCCATTCGAGCACAATTAATACTTATATGTTTTGAATATGATTATTCATGTATCTTCGAGTAAACTTTGATGATTATGTACTTTCGAGTAAACTTGGTTGTTTAGAAGGTCATATCATTCAAGCACACTTGATGAATATGTGATATAAATGTCTGAAAATGCTTTAAATACTTGTTTCGAGTAAACTTGGGTGTTTTAATTGAAATCGGTGTTTATCAAGCATACTTTATGGCTTTGGATTAACATTTATCAAAATGAATATTTTTCGAGTAAACTTAACTATTTACTTAATGTTTAGCTCTTTCAAGTAAACATGGTAAATGTGTCAAGAATACTAGATAAAATATTGTTTACCTATGTGTTGTTCATGTCTGAATACTTTGTTTGAAATTGCAAGTGTTTTCATGTAAACTTCGTTTATCGAGAAAACTTCATGCTTTGAGCACACTTGTTTATTCTTACAATAGTTCAAGTGATTCTCCAAGCATACTTGCAAATTTCAAGTGCTTTCGATCAAACTTAAATCCACGAGTACACTTTATGCTTTGAGCATACTTGTATTTTATTTTATCAAGTCTTCTCAATCATACTTTGTACTTTTGAAGTATTGTCGAGTAAGCTTTGTTTTTGAGTATACTTAAATGTACATCTCTAAAAATTTGTTAATTCTTCAATTGTCTAAGTGAAATCGAGTAAACTTTGTGATGATAAGGTATTCGAATAAGGTTGACATTTAGAAAGATTGTTAAGTTATTATTTTGGGATATTTATTGATCTCGAGCAAAGTTGCCTACTTGATCAAGTATACTTGATTATTTAAACTTGTGATTAATTTCTCGAGCAATCTTGTATATTCGAGTAAGCTTCTTTCATTTTATTTACTTAACTTATTTCTGATAATTTTAAGCACGATAAAACGTTGGGTACAAGCAAGCTTTTGAAAATATAATTTATCGAGCAAGCTTTATGCTAGTTTATTTAAAATTGGCTTTTTGGAAGTATTCTCTCACTAAGTGACAAAATTCATTTAAAACCCACTTTCAAATGTGGACAAAGTACATTATAAAAGGAGGACTTAGAAAACTTTTCATTTCACATTTTCCCTCTTTCACTCTTGCATTATTATCCACTTGCTCATAACCCAGAAACTCAATCATTGCTCAAAATACTTACCTAAAATTAGCCATCCTTCTGATTCCGACTCGATAAGCTTCATTTGAATGTTTTCCGACACTCATTGTATGAGTTAGGGTTTCAATTTCATGTTTACTGATATCTCTGTTTTCTGTGTAGGTTATTAATTTGTCGAAGAATAGGTTCTTAAAGATTATCCTTTAATCTCTTCTTCAAATTTTAACTTAATGCATGATAAAGTTATGAACTTTAATGACTAACTTTACTTTAAACATATCTTTGTCTATGATTGTGTAGAAATGGTGTATCCTTTTGAGAAGAAGCACAACATGTGCGCCTTTCTCCAGGTCACAGAGGAGAACATTCCAGTGGAGCTAATGATTCAGTGGCTTCTTCATTCGAATCTTCGTTTTGCTCACATAGAAAGCACAATAATATACAGAAATCATCATTTGGATTTCTGGAATTCAGCTCAGTTAGAGGATGATGTAAATGGAAGGATAATTGAGGCCACGGTGGCTGGTCATGAAATTGAGATTACTTAGAATCTAATTCGGGCAAGTCTTTAGCTGAACGATAATCTTGATGTTCAACTATCCTTTTCTACCCAGCGATTATTGAGGATATTCCAAGAAACAATGAGGTACCAAGGAAATGTGAAAGTTTCAAAGAGGAATGTTCCCTATTTTGTACCGCTTTATGATGCACCATATTATACAAGGTTTTACACCTAGAGGGGTACTTGGACCCTCATGAGCAGAGAAATCTCTATAGCTACAGTTGCAGTTGTATATAACAGGCCTTTCATCTTCTTAAGATTAATCTTTAAAGGCCTGGTGGTAAACTTAAGGAAGAGGGCAACAAACTGGTTTCTCATGTATCCAATATTCTTAAAAATTTTAATATTCTTTGCCCTGATCTTCCAACTTTGGGAATTACTCATGTCTTGCAAGACCCAAATGCCTATAACAAAATTGCCAGGTTGGGTGCCACAAGAAACTTTAATCCAGAGGTGGAGTATGATATTTTCCCATGGCTTATTGATAATAATATGGATATCATGGCCATGCCAGAGTCACCAAGGGTGACTAGTGATGAAGATGGTAGTGACAGTGAAGATGATAATGCAATGTCTGATGATGATGATAATGATGGTGGAGGTGATGATATTGTTGTTGATCAAGATGTTGAAAGGGAGGAGGAGATTGTGAATGTTGGCATTGTTGTGAATGATGTAATAGCTCAAGTTCAGGGGGAGACAACAAATGATGACATCCTTGTTCCACACCACCCACTTCACCACAACACCAATCACCACCCCATTACCATACGCATGAACCATATATTCCATCACCACCTCACCATGACCAAACAGATGAACCATACATTCCCACACCTCCTACTTCACCAATCCAAACCCAAGACCAACCTCCACATGAACCTTACATACCATAATACATTCCATCTCACCTTATAAACCAACCCAACACACCTTACTAATCACCAACACAATCACAAACCTCAAACCAACCAAATATACCTACCATTCAAACCACAAACCCCTTACCAAGCACTAGTGAAAATATCATAGAAATCCCAAACCATGAGACACAACCATCTCAAATCCCCGATCCATTTCCCATCTCACCTATTAACACACCTTCCCCTGATGCCAGAATGAGATTCCTTGATAGGCACATGGATGTGCTAATTGAAAATTGTGACTTAAGAAGGGAGAATGAGGACTTGAAAAAAAAGAACTCTGATTTGGAATCCTAACTGAAACAAGCTTTGCCAAGAATTCAAACCCTGGTTAGTGAGGTTGAGAAGACCTCAGCTGCACCAAAACAGGGGAGAATTCACATGTTGCCAATGCTGAAAATGGTAATATCTTAAAATATCTGGGAGAACTGTATGGCAATGATGAGGAGGAGAGAGATGATGGAGATGATGATGGAGGATATGAGGTAGATGTGTCTGAGGAGGTTGTCCAGGACTACAATTTAAATGATACAGTTGATATTAATATGAATGTAGATGAAAACATTGTTATAGATGAGGATGAGAAGGAGATTGGTGATGTCTTGACTGAGGTGCAAACAGATAAAACAGTTGAGGCTTACAATGTCACTAAGGAGATGATGATATCAGGTGACACTGTAGTCCAAACTGATAAAACAAAAGAACTAGATGCTGAAAATAATGAGGTGACATCTAAGAAGAAGGAAGTGGACAATGAATTGAATGATTTATTTGTAGATTGATAATTTCCCTGAAGACTCCCCACCCATAGTGGTGAGGGAAGTAGGTCCATCCAGACCTGAAAGTTTTGTTGAGGAAAGAAGGAGGATCAAGGGGAAGGTAGTGGTTGAACATGAAGGCGAGTTGCAACCCTTGAAATTTAAAAAGATTGAGTCAAGTGATGAAGTTCTTTTTGTTGATGAATCTGAACAAGAAGCAATTAAAAGACATGATAAAATTGTGGGAGAATGGATACACAGAGACTTGATCAATAGATTAATTGAGATGAATATATTTGGAATAAACAAGATTCCTGAAGAAGCTTTACCCAAGAAGAAGAAGAGGTAATTGATGATGTACCTCTACAAGCCGTGGATGATGACTTTGTGAATGAACCAAAAATTGATGCTTTGATTGATTTATTTGATGTTAAAGATGAAGTGGCTGATGAAAATAAAGAGGTACATGATTCTCCTCATGTGGATATGACTAAAACTCGCAGAGAAGATATTCAAGCAAGACTTGATGAAACTAAAAGGGAAGATCCCAGAATAATCAGTCTTATGAATCATGACTTTGAATTTGAAAATTTGGCAATACTGACTGATGAGGAGCTGGATTCACTCCTTGAGGAAAAGATAAAGGAAATCAGAAAGATAAGGGAGAAAAGAAATAAAAAAAAAACTCAAAGATTTCTAGCTTATCTGAGGCTTCACAACTTCTCATACAAACAATTTAGCCACATGAGCTATGATGATCTTAAAGGTGTGTACAGATCTACAAAAGAAAGAATTGAAAAAGAAGAAAAAGAAAGGTTGAGAAGAAAAGATTTTGATGATAAAGATAGAATTGATCAATTGTACAAAAGGAATGGAGGAAAATGTAAATTCTTAACTGATCATGGTTTGGGTATTGAGCAAGTTGGAGATCATGAGCAAGAAGCAAGTTGAAGAAAATTTCAGAGAAAATCAAATATGGTTCCAATTCTGTTAAAGGAAAATCAAAACTAATAAATTTGACTGAGAAAGAAAAGAAGAGATGGGCAAATGAGAGAGAAACTTTATTAGAGAGATTGATGGAGGCTAGAGGAGAAGGGGAGAAAGTAAAAATGTTGAGTTCTGATCAACAGATAAGACTATATGAGTCTGAGTTGAGAAAATACAATGAGGAATTAAAAGCACAAACCAAACCAACTCAGGCTCCACCAAAATTGATTCAAGTGAAAGAGGAACCTGTTAAAACTGGTGTAAAAGTGAACTTACTGCCATGGGAAGATGAAAATTAGGGAATGGCAGAAACTGTCATTGATAATCTTGGTAAGGCTCAACTCAAAGAATTATTTTACACTGAAAAGGAACATTAGGAGAGGCTGGAAGAAGAACAAAGAAGACTATTATCCTTCCAATGTGGTCCTAGAGGAGAGCCAATTCAAGGACCAAGATCCCCCCCCCCCCCACACACACACACCGAAAAACTTGGCAGAGAAGCAATGGAAATGATTACAACTTTGGCTAAAAAAAGGGGGAGACTATCTAAAACTGATTATGATGAAGAAGGCTCAAATTGTAATTTGTTTGAACAAACTGGGCATGTGAGAAGACCTGAAGCCAAACGACAATACACTCCAAGGGTCTCCACTGTAAGTGTCACAATACCAACAACAAGATCAACTCTTTAAAGACAATAAAGGCCACCTTCTAATGTGGACCTACCAAAACATTTGTATTTTGACTCAAGAACTAAAACCATAAAGGTGATCATGTCTAGTGGTGCATTGAAGAGTATTATTTTCAAGGACGACTTTCAAGAATACAAGAGGGAACAACTGGAAGAAATGGCCATACTGAATCTATAAGATTATCAAGATAGACAACGATTTGCTGGACAACAAAGGAATGAACTTTCTAGGTTCTTAAAAGAACAACCTAGGAAGAGATTTATGCCCACCACTGGCCCTTCCCCTTTCCGGGTCTAGCTTTTTCGCGTCGTTTCTGTTGTCGTGGTCGACGGGGAAGAAAGAAATGAATGAATGTTCTTTTGGGAAAATGTAGAATAATACACCTACCGAGACGAAAGCCAAAGGTGAGTCTAATAGGTGGACGTATCGAACCGAAATAAGATATAAGATTGACATCTTGATACACTAATTTACCATAATAATAAATAGAGTCAATGCGGACTCCGCCGTGGGAAGAGCCGCTTCTTTCTTGCTTGATAGGGGGGCTTCCATTCACCAGCGCAGACTAAAAGTGCTCTCCGAACCGTGCTGGATAGTCACCCATCACACGGCTCTCAAACCCAACCTGTGGTGGATCCCGGGTGACAAAGTAAAAGCCTTTGATCCTTTGCCCCATACTTTGAGATGCTCCTCCCCTCCGATCAAGCAGCGACGCTGCTCTTAGCTTTAAGCCGCTATCGTTCGGTTCGGATAAGTCAAGTCCCTTGGGTCAGTTCGCTCAGGTGATCCTCCCTTATCTTCCCTAACGTTCAGAGTTGTTCTGGTTTGAGAAAGGAGCACCGGCCGAGCGCCCTGAATGAATAAGAAATTGACAGCAGAGGTAATTGCAGATTCTTATTCGAACGAGTTGAAGCTAACAACATGTCGATTACACACCGGGGGTTGGTAGGAACTGAGGGACAATGCCCCTCTAACCTAAGTGGGCCTATTTCCTTTACTTAACAAGAAAAGGAAGCTTGAACTCTCTCAATTTGAATGAACAAAGAGGCAGAGGAGGATGAATGATATCATGATGATTGAAGCATCGTACAAAAAGGCAATAAGATACTTAAACCCTCTGGCCAACATGAGAGAATGTATCAGTATAAGGCAGCAAATGTCAAGGCCCAATTATGAAGTCCAGAAAAATGGTAGAATTTATAAGATAGTTTTTTAGCCAAAATATCAATCATTTATCTTAAGAAACTTAGATGGGCTGGCCTTGGGCATTATAGAGCATGATACTGACCTATAGTATCTTCATGTGGAGGATTTTGAGGAGATAATCAGATGGAATCTGTCTTCTCAGCATCCACACCACAGGGAGATCTCACTATTCAAGGAAAAGGCTGTTGTAGTAAAATTTGACAGAAGATCAGAGGTTGAAAGCTCTAGAAGATGAAGACTTTTCTATTTTCTGTTTAAATTTGATTTCAAATGTCCATGAGACAGAATTCTACTATGTAAGTTTTCCTTAAGTAATGAAATTATACTTTCTGAAATTTGATGTGTATTTTGAAAAAGTGTATGCAACCGACAAGGTGTTTTGGTGCAGCTGAGGTTGTTCCAATCTATGGGGAGATTTTTGAGATAATTATTTGACAAATGAAGATTGGAATCTTCTCAACCTTCTTGGAAAATGGCTAAGCATGAAAACCGAGCAAACTCAGCCTTCAAGCAAGCTTAAACTTATTCAAGCAAGGTATTTTTCTTTACGAGCAAGGTTATCTTCTTGAAGTCTTCTAAGTGTTAGTTCGAGCAAGCTAAACTTCATCTAGCAAGGTTGTTCTTCAAGTCAAGCAAGATTGATTTCAGAGCAAACCCTTGACAAAACCAAGCTAAAACCAAGTATTTTGGTGGATCGAGAAAGGTTTGTTAATAAATAGTGGCCCAAGCAAACTTGAAGGAAGTTATTGAAGAAATTACTCGAAGGACTTCTAACGAGAAAGGTTCAACCTCGAGCAAGCTACAGTGTCACTAGCACACTTGGACTTGTTCAAATAAGTTAGGTAACAAAAGGTTGAAGGGATCCATGAAGAACAAGTTTGCTCGTAAGATATATCGAGCAAAGTTTGATATTATCATGAAGATTGAAGTCTGCTAGAAGGATATTTTCTAAGGAAAATATCCTAAGTAAAACTTACTCGGAGAACTGTTCCAAACACACTTAAGGTTACAAAGGTCTGCTCGACAAAGAAAAAATTTTATAAGCTTACTCGAAGTCCTGTTTAACTTGTACTATTTTGTAATACGTTTGAATATGTTTAGTGTCAATCATTTGGGTTTCTAGAAGGATGTCAGGTGTGCCTATTAAAGAAAACTTTAGGGCACGCCTATAAAAACGGACTCAGAGCGAATATTGTGATTTGACGGACACAAAACTCATATTGGCACCGGTGTCAAATAAAATGGATTCAGAAACATTATTAAGGAACGTACCATTCATCACATAATTATTGTGCAGAGCTTGATTTGCGTTTATCACAAATGTCCTGCCTCGAGTATTTGGAACGAGTGGTGCAACTTGGGGAGTCTAGGCTTGGTTGGCATGAACCGGTTGGACAACTTGGTTCGCCATAAGATGCGGAACTTGAGGTTGGAAAGACATAACTTGATAGGCTTAAGCAGGGTAAATACGGGTCTTTTTTAATGTATTTTGGTTCCCGTCTTGATAGACACAACTTGGTTCTGGTCTTTGTTTAATGTATTTTGTCATTAGAATAATGTATAGGGGTCTTTTGGTAATTGTATTAAAGTAACATTCGCTAATGTAAAGCTCATTCGTTAGAGTAGCTAATAACGAATGAGCTACGCATGTTTATTAGTCCTCATTCAGTAAGGAATGTTAACGAATGAGGGTAACGTATGTATTCATACGTTAAGTTAACGAATGATTGTTAAAGTCTGATAAAGAATGAGGCTCATTCGTTAGGTAATGTCTAACGAATGAACTCATAGTCTATATATAAACCTATATGTTTATTTCTAATTAACAGTTCTCATTTATTCCAATTTCCTTTCATTACTCTGCCCAAATTTTCTCTCAATACACACACAACACACAGTTAACGTAATCCATCCTAAACCTAAAGGTATTCATATTAATAGACTAGATCCATAATGTAATAAGCTAGTAATCGATCAGATCAAGGCTTCTCAAATGGAATCAGAGCTTGATGTCTGATTTAGTGCATTTAGGATTGAATTTCGATTAAGTTGTTGTGTAATTGGACTGTTAATTGTGATTAATTGTATCGTAATTGACGTACGTACTGTTCGTTACGTAAATTGATTTATTGAGGACTTAATCATTGATAATTGAATCTGAGTTTGATAAAGGACAATTCGGAATGATTCAAACATTATCTATGTTAGTTTAATTGTATTGATTTGATCAAATTCGATTAAATAAGTTTTCGCGGGAAACTGTTCATCGTGTTACAGGTATTTTGGTCAAAGTAGATTGGATTTGAGATGTTTACGATAGTCGGATTGGTTTGTTGAGTTCGGAATTGGATTACGAGTAGTTTGAACGGTTGATTGTGTAATATGCTATATGTATTCACATCAATAAACTAGATTCGTAATGTAATAAGCTAGTAATCGATCCGATCAAGGCTTCTCAGTTTTTGATAATAAAAAACTATATTAGTAAATATAATTAATAAAATAACTTAAAAAAAAGTTAAATTCGTCTCTCTTTTCTTACAATCTAAATTTTAAATGCTAATTATCAATAACATTAAATTCACGATGTATATGTATATATACAAATTATGTATGTATTTGACATATTAGACAGAATTACAGAATTTGTCCTTTATTTTTTTTTATCAAATTTCACACATTATGCTTTATCTTCAAAATTGATATATTTTATCCTTTCCATTTACAAATCTAATATTATATGTTCTTTGGTCCTATCCAAGTTAATTATCAATAATATTAATGTAAATTCACGATGTATATGTATATATACAAATTATGTATGTATTTGACATATTATACAGAGTTACAGAAATTGTCCTTTATTTTTGTATCAAATTTCACACATTGTGCTTTATCTTCAAAATTAATATCTTTTATAATTTCCATTTACAAATCTAATATTAAATGTCCTTTGGTCCTAGCCAAGTTAGTTTTTCTCATTAAATCATGTCATATGCTTTACACATGAGGACAAATAGGTCATTTTACCTATTTAATAAAAGTATTTAATAAATAAACAAGAAACAAATTGCAAGACTGTAAGGTGTTGTTTGTTTTTCATCAAAAGCACTTCTCCACCTTTTTTTGTCTGCGCCGCGCAGACCACGCGCAGACGTTGGGCTCTGCAGTGTGTTTGTTTTTTCGAAGACGTTTCACTAAAAAAACATATGCGCGTCCTCTTCTCCTAGAAGTGTTGCCCCTATCACTTCTAACATCTTCTCATCTTCGTCTTCTTTTTTTCACTATCAACAACACAAAACACACACCACAGACTCCACCCTCCTCCTCCACCCCAACCCTAGCTCCACCTCCTCCACCGCCGGCGGCCTTCCTCCTCCACCGCCGCTGGCAATCTCCGTCGCCGCCGCCAACGATCCAAGCCTCTCTCTCCAAAGACCCGCCTTCTCTCTCTCTCTCTCAAACGATTTCCATTGTCTCTCTTCTCTCCAACACAGATCTGTCCCGTCTCTCTCTCCAACAGGTTATCTAATTACCTTTTGTTTTAACTTTGTTAGATTATGTTAAGATTGTTAGAATTTGGATGAACAAAATGGTTAATCTAGGTGGTAGTAGGGTTTCAAGGCTGATATTTTGAAACTTAATTTTTGTAGATATGTTTTTGATTCATATTTATGAAACCTACATTTGATGGTGGATATGAATGGAAAATCCAGCCATATGAGGCAAAGGTATGCAGGGTTTTGATTTGGTTCAGAATTAATCAAATCAGTAACCATGCTAAATCGTATGAAGAAGGTATCTGGTACTTTTATCTTTAAAAATATGGGAAATCGTTTAATATAACATTGTTCTTTAATTTCATCAGAATTTTGGTTCTCTAATTTTTTAGGTTATTTTGTAACTACACCTTTTAATTTGTTATATTAGTATGCTTTGATTTGATTTGAAGTTGTATGCAACTATAATGTTAATTGTGGTTTTGTTTGATTTGTTAAGAATTTTAATGGGTTTGATTACCATTAGTTTGTTCGGTTCGGTTTGTTTATAAACACTCTGTTTTATTATATCAGTCTGCAGACGTTAAAAACAAAAAGTCTTCTTCTTGCAGACTACAGAGGTTTGGTCCACCTCTTCTGCTACAGATGCCTGCAGATGTGGTCCGCAGACTGCAGACGTTTTACCTCTTTAATAACAAACAACACCTAAGTATATGTAAAATCAAAATCATCATCCCAAAAACTAGGACCTATCACCATTGTTTCTTTCAGCAAACTAAGAACAAAATTCAAGGTTAGAACCTTCAATCTCAAGCAAAAGGCTGAACTTTTAACCGTATGTACCATCATCTTCTACCACACAATTTCCAGCACAACATATCTCAATCAAACCCCAAATTTCAGCCACTTTTTCGACCTTGAAGTTTCTATAAATTAGACATAAAATTGACGCTAATTGACAGTAACCAAGAAAGAAAAATCTTGAACGAACCAGGAATTAGTTCCAATCAATGAAAATGAGTCGAAAAGGAGGTATTGTGTGCGATTTCACCATCGCCGGAACCATCGGAGCTCTCCTCCAATCTTTGTCGGCAATAGGTGGTGGGGGTGGTTGAAACCCTAAACCCATCTTGAATCTCGTTCACACCCTAGCGGAAAAGACGTCGGCTGCAATTAAGGCCATTCTCGGCCAAGTTTGACAACGGGGATGTCTAGATGATACGGGAGAATTCAAGATTCATTCTGTTTGAATCGGTTGTTCTGGAGAATTCTTCAGAGAGAATGTTTCATCCTTGAATAGAACGGCAACAATGAAGACGATATCCGGTGGATCTATTCCATTGGAACATATTTAATGACATTTGGGTGATTTCCGGTCACCCAAGGTTACATTGGGGACGTTTGTTGTGGTCTACGGTGGATGTAGTGGTAGTGGAGGGTGATGTAGACAGTGGTGGGTATTGCTTGCTGCATAGGGTTGTGGTTGGTGTTTCCGGTGGTAATAGGTGTGGTGGTGGCTAATGGTGTATGAATTGAGTGTTTATGTGAGGGTGTGTGTGTGTTTAATATTTATTGATAATTTACACTACATATTTGTTACTTAAAGTTTTTAATTTGGATTTTGTTACTTTTTTTAAAAATATTTACAACTAAATAGGTATTGACTAATTTGTCCTCTTGTGTAAGTCACATGACATGACTTAACAAATGAAACTGATTGGATTCGGGTCAAAGGACAAATAATGTTGGATTTATAAACGTAAAAGATAAAAAATATCAGTTTTAAAGATAAAGAATAATGACTTAAACTGAAAAAAAAAAATAAAAGACGGATATATATTATGAATTATTAAGTAAACCTAATACTAGCATTACACGTGCCAAATTATTATTATGCATGTTAGCGTATAAAACCAAAATTCTTAAATATAAAAACCACGTTTCATATATATGTCACTTGGATAGTACCCGTGTTAAACACGGGTTGAAAATCGATAAATAACAAAATCAATATAGACAACCGTAAAATTTCATAAATAGACAACCATATAATAACATTAGGATGGCCTAAACAAAATCTTATAGAGTAACATTGTCTACATAAAAAATTAATAATTACACAAACTTGTCTATATTAGCAAAGTCCTGAAAATATTTAAATCGTATTATCCTAGTATGAACTTAAAAAATTTTCATCCAAAAACAAAAGCATTTTTCTATAGAACATGAAAGGGAATATCTCATAGAATAGTAATCAAGTCTCAAAAGTATTCCAATTAGGTCACTTATGCATATTTTCCCCAAATCGGGTCACTAAATCTTCAAATAAAGTTTCACCGATTCTTCGCCACTCAACGTCAACATAAAAAAAAGATAAAAAGAGTTCATATATGAAACAAAAAAGATAAAGGCTAAAAAACATGTTAAAACCTTTAATTTAATAAAATATAAAAGTCGAGTGGCTTAATTGAAACACTTTTTAAGTTGAGTGACCTAATTGGAACACTTTTGAAACTTGGTTACTATTCTATGAAAACAAAACAAACCATGCACCATGATTAAGTATTAAACTAAAATGTTAATGTATGTCATAATGAGTTTATTTAACATTAATATCTAGAAGATTATGTAAAACTAAAAACAAATTGTGTGAATGTAATAATTACCATATAAATATAGAAAACAATAAAATTTCACATGAAAACATTTAGAAAATCATAAAATTTAACATAACTCTATAACCACAATCTTATAAATTTAGATGTTTTAAAAAAAATGCAACAAACTGGTCATCAAAATCATAATATTTTTTCACTGTCATATTAAACAAACACACATAATAAATGTGACACTCGTCAATTTCAGGTTAAATCCGTTAATCCAAACTCCGTCAATTCAAACTTAAGATCACTTGATCTAGAACGCACATCTCATTACATTTAAAATAGAGTTTTAAATGACGCTTGACAATTACTACATGTGTAGTCTTTCGGGATTGCACCGAAACGCAAACGAGTTGACGCAAATCATTAGTGAATAAACGAAAAACATCCAAACAATAATTATGTGATAATTATGTGTTAGGCTTATGTGTTATTTGATAATATCATTTAAAACACTAACTCAAGATGCAAACAAGTTACTTATGAGGGAAAAGTAATAACTAGAAGTTGAGGGGCCTTGATGTAACATATTATTATTAATAATATTAAAAACCCTAACTCCCCTCTCCCTCTCTCTAACCCCGATCGGCAGCCCCTCTCTCTTCCTCTCTTGCGATCGGCAGCCACCACCCACACCCATATCACATCCTTTTGATCTTGTTCTTCATAATCGGAGCATCCCACACTCGTTTCTAAGCATCTCTCACCTTTCCCTTGGTTGTTTCTGCGTTTTTAAGGTATAAACATGAAACCCTAATTATTGAATATCATGTATTAAGTGTTCTTATGCTTGATTTATGCTAGATGATGATTGTTTATGCGTTGGTTATTGATTTAGATGATCATATGTGATTTTGAACGGTGAAAGATTGTTAAATCATTGATTGTTTGTAAACCCTAGAGGGTTACTACTGATTTTGATGAATAATTATGTTTATTACATGTTTGGAGATATGTCGTATGCTTAGGATGCATGTTAGACAATTGTTTGTGCTTGCTGAGTTTTGACAGCAGAGATTGTTAAACTTGAACGACATGTAACTTGTTAAATATAAAAGCTAAATGAGCTATTTATGAGTCTAAGAGGTATTACTCTGAGTCTAGTTTCCAGAAAACCCAACCACGCCTAATTTGGAGGTGTTTTGGTTGCTCAAACGATTTAAATGTGATTAAAGGTCAAAACTGGTACTGGACAGATTGTAAGTTATGTTTAGACAACTGTAACTAAATGTTAATGTGGAAATTGAACGAGGTTGTTAACACTACAGGGTACTATGTTGAGTCTAGTTTCTATAAAGTCCAAGTTTGTAATTTTTGGACGAGTAAAGGTTAACTTTTATTATTTTACAAAACTGAAGTGCAAATCTGAATTGTGAGACCTGCTGTTAGGTTGTTTTGTAATTATCATATCTCATGAACTACAAGACCAAATGGGTTGGTTTCACTTCTGGAAGTTAACATATTGAGTTAAGAACCTAACCCAATTGGTCTTGCATTAATTGGATTTTCCATTTAACGGGAAATAACAAATAACCTTCTGTTGCGCATGATTTTGACTGCTGTGAGTTGCTGTAATGTTTTGATCATTGTGAGAAATCTATGAGGAATAAAAATACAATAAAATATGTTCTGGAAACCTAACTCATGTATGCTTTTGTGAAGATTTTTGGTGAATTAATTGAAATGCTATGATCTGTTGAATAGAGTAATCTTTCAAGTAGAATTCTGTCTTGATGAAACTGGCTGCTGAACTTTGTGAAAATACGTGAAACGTGCTAAGTACTAGATAATTGTTATGTTTTGACCAAATTGCCCTTGCGGGGAATAATTGCTAGTAATGTACAATATTAATACATGATGTGTAAGTAGTTGTTCACACATGTAACGTATCACGAATGTGTTTGTTGAGACACACAATTCACAAACGAAACACGAAACGAATTTTATGCATAAGTATTATGTGCCGAGTCTAGAGACTCGATAATAGTTCCAACACTTAGAAAATCTCCTTGTTGTTTAGAACGCTAGTGAGGGTTTTCTGTGACGCGCGTCACTTGGGTGACTTGTTTTTGGAATTCTTCGCGAACAGTGAGTTTCACGTTTCCCCTATTAACTCTTTTAAACGCTTTTCACTTGGGGGAGAATACATACTCCGAAACGCTTTTAGATTTTGTTATTAGATTATATATCACTTGTAAAGACTAAGTGGCAAACGAAACAACTGAAGTCCTTCACACATCGAACCGTTTAGTATTGGATAATAGCGAGTCACTGTTGAGTAGTACTACTGGGTTTGACAAACTCCACCCAACGCTAAGCTCGACTGGAGGTCGAGTGGGTGTAATTTTGGCTAACACATTACCATGGTCGGGATAGACCTGGTGGCAAGGCACATAATAAACAGTCAGCTTCGGTGTCGAACACTTAGTAATACTTGCTTTATAGGCTAGCTACCTATAGATATATAATTGATTTAACACTATCTGGTAACGCAAAACGCTAAACGCAAAACGCTATACGCAAACGTAAACGCAAAGGCTTTATTGTATATACACTTATGAACTCACCAACCCCGTCTTGACACTTTTAGTATGTCATTCTCAGGTAGCCGAGGCGGGCCCGCGGTATAGGATCATGCATTACTTTGAACGTTACTGTTTATGCAAACTTGTTTTAAACTATTATTATTGGGTTTTTAAGTCATCCAGCGTGACGCAACTTTTGGTTAAAGGTTTTACGCTTCCGCAATTATTTACACTTAAAGGTTTTTGTGGTTTGAAAACTTTATTTATGGTTTGATTATAACTAATGATTCCGATCCTGTTAGTTCACACCCTCTGACGACAAAACTCCGTTAGTGGATTTTGAGGGTGTGACAGATTGGTATCAGAGCCATTGGTTATAGCGAACTAGAAATTGCATGCATACTAGACTATAACCGCAACGACCCATTAGTTATAATTATACGCACTGCATATATATTTTGCTTAGTCTCTCGTTATCTTATCTCTTTACCTCATTCACTCATACGCGCGCATACACGACTTACCTGTAGGGATGTTGACGCTACCATCATCATCATCTGACTAGATGACTCATGCTCATGGAAAGGAACCGCAGTTACCTACCTCATCACCACCCCGAGTAGTCCCGGAACTAGAAGCTCCTGCACCGAAGAGGTATCGCCTGTCTGGAGGCATGTACGACGACGACGTTAGCTGGGATTGGTACCCGAGTCTGATCAGACGTATGGTCTATCGCGAACAAGTTCCCCCGCTACCCCACCCGAGTCGTCCTGCTTACCCCAACACTCTACCACCCATAACCGAACCAACGGAGCGAGTTCCCGCGGCTGTTGTCTCTTGTTTAGAGCGTGACGTGGGTTTTATGCGCTTGGCGAGAGCGGACATCCCGGATTGATAAGAGATGGAACCGAGGCTAGGGAGGAAATTTCCTGCCTGAAAACGACTATGAAGGGAATGCAAGATGCTAGTGATCAACAGATGAAGATTATGAGAAAAATGCAAGCAGAGATGATCGATCTGCAAGAACAACTCCATGTGGCAAGAACCCGAACAGAGATAACTCTAGAGCGTTGCGATCTCCTACAGATGCAAATTGCTCAGGATGCAGCAGAACCCGAGGAAGAACCTGAGGAGGAACCCGAGGAAGATCCCGATGAGGAACCCGAAGAGGAACCGGAGGAAGAACCGGCTGAGCCAGAGGCACACTCAGAGGTGTCCTCAGACGATGACATCTAAGGATGATAACACCTAGATGGAGGGGTTGTCTTCATCCGAACTATTATTTTCTATGATTTTAAGGATTGATTTTAAATACTTTGTAGCGAATACAATGGTTTTAATCATGAATTATTATTTGGATTATTATATGGTTGTGATGTGATGTTTGTTTCTTTTATCCTTTCTTACCTATCTTTTATTACATGTATGGTGCGTTACATATGAAACCGAGAATTCATGTCTAACCTCTTATGCTGTGATTCTAGGAAATGGCAGGAAGAAACGCTGGACACGGTCGCGGTAACATCAACTTACCCGCAGCAGAACTTCAGACCTTATTGAATGACCATGCGGCGGCAGCTCTAGCCGCACATGTTCAGAATCAAGCCGGAGGTCCAACTGGAATGTGTACTTTCAAGAACTACCTGGATTGCAAGCCCAATTCGTTTAAGGGCACTGAGGGAGCCATAGGTTTCCTGCGTTGGGCTGAGAAGGATGAATCAGCTTTTGAGATGTGTAACTGTCCACCTGCCAGTAGGGTTAAATTTGCTGCTGGAACACTGGAAGATTCTGCTCTCACTTGGTGGAATTCGAATGTGCAAATTCTTGGATTGGAATTGGCAAACGCTATGAACTGGGAAGAGTTCAAGAACATGATGCGGGAAGAGTATTGTCCTAGAGAGGAAATCGCGAAGTTAGAATCTGAGTTTTGGTCGTTGAAAATGGTGGGTTCCGAGATTGAAGCCTACACCACTCGTTCTCACGAGCTAGCAGTAATGTGTCCACGGATGGTAGACCCGCCGAGTAAGAGAATCGAGATGTACATCGATGGGTTGGTACCGCAAATTCAGGGTATGGTGACGTCTTCTAAACCGGCTACAATTCAACAAGCGATCCGGTTAGCTCACAAACTGACAGGTCAAGCAGTGACCCAAGGTGCGTTACCACCTAGAGGTTCGACCTCTAAAACCCGTGATAACCCGAGCACTGACAACAACAGCAACAACAACCCGAGTAATGGAAAGAGGAAATTTGACAACACCAGGTCCTCATCATCGAACCCCCCACAGCAACAACACTACCGTAAGCCCGAACTCACTCGGAGCTTCAACAATCAGGGTCCCAACAATAACAATAATGGTGGCGGGCAGGGTTCGAGCGGCTATGCTGGGAAACACCCGAAATGCAACAGGTGCAACTATCACCATGCTGGCCCGTGTGACCGTGTCAAGTGTCTGACATGCGGAAAAATGGGCCATCAGGCCAAGGAATGTAGGGGAGACCTAGCGGCAAGGGGTGCTCCTAAACCACCCATGGCGACTAAAGGGTGTTTCGAGTGTGGTCAAGAGGGTCATTTCAGGAAGGATTGCCCCAAGCTAAAGCAGAATGAGAACAATGGAGGCAGCAGCAGTGGCGGAAGCAATGGTAAAGGTAGAGCTTTCGTCATTGGGTCGGGCCAAGCCCGCAGCGACCCGTATGTGGTGACCGGTAAGTTTCCTGTGAACGACTGTTTTGCTTCTGTTTTGTTTGACACTGGAGCTGATAGGAGTTTTGTGTCGAAAGCCTTTAGTAAACTCTTAGACTTAATTCCAACCCCGTTAGATGCTAAGTTTCCTGTTGAATTAGCCGACGGTAAGTCTACAGAAACAACTCATGTACCTGCGGGATGTAAGTTGAAACTGTCAGGTCATACTTTTGATATCGACCTCATACCTTTTACACTTGGTAGTTTCGATGTCGTTGTCGGCATGGACTGGTTATCTGAGAACCAAGCGGAGATTATATGTCACGACAAGATAGTCCACATCACTACCCCTTCCGGCGAGGTCATTTCGGTCCAGGGCGAGAAGAGCGGCATGACCACCAGCGTCATCACCCTCATGAAGGCGCAGAAGTATCTACAAAAGGGTCATCCGGCAATTCTAGCCCATATTGTTGAGAAACCCGCGGAGGAGAAGCAAATCGAAGACATACCGATTGTGCGAGATTTTCTGGAAGTTTTCCCGGAGGATTTGCCTGGACTCCCTTCTATTCGACAAGTCGAGTTCCAAATTGAGTTGACCCCCGGTGCGGCACCCATAGCACGAGCCCCGTATCGGCTCACACCGGCAGAGCTTCAGGAGTTGTCCACTCAATTGCAATATTTGTTGGATAAAGGGTTTATCCGACCTAGCTCATCACCATGGGGAGGTCCTGTCTTATTTGTCCGAAAGAAGGACGGGACTTTCCGCATGTGCATCGACTACCGAGAGCTGAACAAGGTGACGATCAAGAACCGTTATCCCTTACCCCGAATTGATGATCTGTTCGACCAACTACAAGGATCGAGTTACTACTCGAAGATCGATCTGAGATCTAGTTACCATCAATTAAGAGTGCGCGAAGAAGATATTTCAAAGACGGCTTTCAGAACTCGGTATGGTCACTACGAGTTTTCGGTTATGCCTTTTGGCTTAACCAACGCACCAGCCGTATTTATAGATCTCATGAATCGAGTATGCAAGGCGTACATCGAAAAGTTTATGATTGTTCTTATTGATGATATCCTCGTCTACTCCAAGAACAAGACCGACCACGAAGAACACTTGAGGTTGATCCTAGATTTGCAGAAGAAGGAACAACTGTACGCTAAACTCTCGAAATGCGAATTTTGGCTTCGCGAGGTTCACTTCTTAGGACATGTGATCAATGAGAATGGTATCCATGTCGATCCCGGTAAGGTAGAGGCCATCAAAAACTGGGAAACACCTAAGACTCCGACCGAGGTGCGGCAATTCTTACGACTGGCCGGGTACTACCGACGTTTTATCGAGGGATTTTCAAAGATTGCTCAACCCCTCACCGCTTTGACTCACAAAGGCACTAAGTACAATTGGGGTGACGCGCAAGAATCCGCTTTTCAACTGTTGAAAACCAAACTCTGTAGCGCCCCTATTCTAGCCCTCCCCGAGGGAACGGGAAATTTTGAGGTACACTGTGACGCATCGATACAAGGTCTCGGTTGTGTGCTGATGCAACTCGAGAAGGTTATAGCTTATGCCTCTCGACAACTACGGGTTCACGAGAAGAACTACACGACCCATGATTTGGAACTCGGAGCTGTGGTGTTTGCCCTTAAGATATGGAGGCATTACTTGTACGGTACCAAGTTTACCATTTACACCGACCATAAGAGTCTCCAGCATATCTACGATCAGAAGGAGCTGAACATGCGACAGCGTCGTTGGGTCTAGCTGCTTAAAGATTACGATTGTGCCATCAAGTACCACCCTGGCAAGGCCAATGTAGTGGCCGACGCCCTCAGCAGAAAAGAAACAGATAAACCCAGACGAGTGCGAGCATTGCAACTCACGATTCATGCAAACTTACCTGACCAGATTCGCGATGCACAACTCGAAGCTTTGAAGGATGATAATTTTCCATCGAAACTCATGCGGGGCATGAACAAGCAACTTGAAACCAGATCGGACGGGGTCCGATATTTTGAGAACCGGATTTGGGTTCCACGGTACGGAGAGTTGAGAACTCTGGTGATGGACGAAGCACACAATTCTCGATATTCTATCCACCCTGGCTCAGATAAAATGTATCATGATTTAAAGGCACTTTACTGGTGGCCGAACATGAAAGCCGACATTGCCACCTACGTGAGCAAATGCTTGACTTGTGCCAGAGTAAAAATAGAATACCAGAAACCATCTGGTCTACTGCAACAACCGGAACTCCCAATGTGGAAATGGGAACACATCTCAATGGATTTTATTACGGGTTTACCTAAGACACCGACGGGATGCGATACCATCTGGGTGATCGTTGACCGGTTGACTAAGTCTGCACACTTCTTAGCGATCAAGGAATCGGACAAAATGGAAAGACTGACTCGTGTTTACATGAAAGAAGTGGTGTCTAGGCACGGAGTGCCTGTCTCAATCATTTCTGATCGAGATTCTCGTTTCACTTCGCACTTTTTGGAAGTCGCTGCAAAGCGCACTAGGCACCCGTCTTGATATGAGCACAGCATACCATCCTCAGACGGATGGGCAAAGTGAACGAACTATTCAGACCCTGGAGTATATGTTGTGTGCATGCGTGTTGGATTTCGGAAAAAGTTGGGAACCTCACTTACCTTTGGTAGAGTTTTCGTATAATAACAGCTACCACGCAAGTATTAAAGCAGCGCCGTTTGAAGCACTGTACGGACGGAAGTGTCGATCACCACTCTGCTGGGCAGAGGTGGGTGACAGCCAAATCACTGGTCCAGAACTGGTACTCGAAACTTCAGAATAGATTGTTCAATTCCGAAACCGCATGGCAGCAGCACGAGATCGCCAAAAGAGTTACGCCGACAAGCGCCGAAAACCTCTCGAATTTCAAGTGAACGATCGAGTGTTACTCAAAGTCTCACCTTGGAAAGGTGTGGTTCGCTTTGGTAAGCGAAACAAACTCAACCCACGATATGTTGGTCCTTACCGGATAACTGAGCGCATTGGTCCGGTGGCGTACCGACTGGACCTACCAACGGAACTCAGTGGCGTACACAATGTATTCCACGTATCCAATTTGAAGAAATGCTTATCCGATGAAACCCAAGTAGTCCCTTTGGAGGAACTGCAAGTTGATGAACAGTTACGCTTCATTGAAGAACCAGTCGAAGTTTTGGATTGGGAAACCAAAACGCTCAAGCACAGCAAAATTCCAATCGTTAAGGTTCGTTGGAACTCGAGACGTGGACCGGAGTTCACGTGGGAACGCGAGGATCAAATGATGAAAAAGTATCCTCACCTTTTTGAAGGACTAACCAAACACAGAAAACCGCGAAACCCGGCAAACAGTCAGAAATCACCGGAGGTATGAATTAAATTTCGGGACGAAAATTCTTTCTACTAGGGGATGATATGACAAACTGAAAATTTTTTTTTTACTTTTCAGACACTCATCACGACTTGACTCAAATTTTCGGGACGAAAATTCTTTAACATGGGAATGATGTGACAATCGTCAATTTCAGGTTAACTCTGTTAACTCAACTCCGTCAATTGAAACTTAAGATCATTGAATCTAAAACGCACACCTCATTACATTTAAACTAGGGTTTAAATGACGCTTAACACTTACTACATGTGTAGTCATTCGGGAATTGCACCGAAACGCAAACGAGTTGACGCAAACGATTGATGAATAAACGAAAAACGTCAAAACAGTAATTATGTGATAATTATGTGTTAGACTTATGTGTTATGTGATAACATGGTTATAAACGTTAACTCAAGATGTAAACAAGTTAGTTTAAGCTAGTTAAGTAATACTTAGAAGTGGAGGGGCCAAAGTGTAACATAGTATTCTATAAATAATAATAACTAAACCCTAACTATTATTTTCTTTTTCTCTCTAACCCCGATCGGAAACCCCACCCCCTTGCTCCTTGGCTGCCGTCGACTTACACACACATATACAACCAAGAATTCAAGTGTTTGATTGAAGAATTAGGTGCTAGGAAGGTATAATCGATTATCCTATGCATCCTTTATACTTAATCTTGACTTTTATTGGGTTAATCACAAACCCTAGCTGCCGATTTTATATGGTTATGTGTTCATATGATTTTGTTTGATTGGATGATGTATTGATGATGAATTGATAACTAGATTGAATATTGTTACATGTTAATTGTTTGTGTCTTTGATTAGAGTTCAAACAAAAACCCTAATCATGTATGTAAGGTGTAATTGATGTGCATGGATGGTGTTTAGGAGTCTAGAGTGTTATATGAATGCATGATAGTTCATAGATAGTTAATATGTTGAGTTTGGATGCAAACAGTTTCTGGACAGATTGTGTTATTGATGTTTAAGTGACTGTAACGAAGTGTAAATGTGAAAATTGGTTGAGATTATTGATACTACAGTAAACTAGGTTGAGTCTAGTTTCTAAAGAATATAAACTTGTAATTTTTGGACAAGTAGAAGTTAACTTTTATGATTTTACAAGAACGTTGTGCAAAGCTGAGCTGTTAGACCTGCTGTTAGGTTGTTTTGTATATGTTATATCTCATGAACTACGAGACCAATTGGGTTGGTTCTACTTCTGGAAGTTGACTTATTGAGTTAGGAACCTAACCCAAGTGGTCTTGCATTTATTGGATTTTTCGTTTAATGGGAATTGCAAATAACATGCTGTTGCGCATGAATTTGACTGTTATGAGTTTGCTGTAATGATTTGATGATTGTGAGAAACCTATGTGGAATAAAAATATAATAAAATATGTTCTGGAAACCTAAGACATATATGCTTTTGTGATGATTTTTGGTAAATTAATTGAGATGCTATGATCGGTGAAATAGTACAATCTTTCAAGTAGGATTTCTGTCTCGGTGGAACTAGCTGCTGAGTTTTGTGAAATTGCATGAAACATGATACTTGCTATATAATTGTTATGTTTTGACCAAATTGCCCTTGCGGAGAATAATTGCTAATTGATTGTCATGATTTGACCAAATTGCCCTCGTGGGGAATAATGGCTAGTTAATTGTTATGTGTTGACCAAATTACCCTTACGGGGAGTAATTGCTAGTGATGAATTTTATGAATACATGACACGTAAATAATTGCTTACACATGTAACGTATCACAAATACATTGTTAAAGTCACACACGATTCACAAACGAAACACGAAACATGTTATGTGCATAGGTATCATGTGCCGGGTCTAGAGACTCGATAATATTCCGACACTTAGAAAAATGTCTTTATTGTTTTAGAACGCTAGAGAGAGTTTTTCTGTGACGCGCATCTTGGTGAATTATTTTGGGAATACTTCGCAAACAGTGAGTTTCACTTTCCCCTTTTAAACTTTTTAAACGCTTTTCACTTGGGGGAGATAACATACTCCAAAACGCATTTAAGATTTTGTTAATATAGATATTATATCACTTGTAAAGACTAAGTGGCAAACGCGTTAACTAAAGTCCTTCATAACATCGAACCGGTTAATATTTGGATAATAGCGAGTCACTGTTGAGTAGTACTACTGGGTTTGACAAACCCCACCCAACGCTAAACTCAACTAGAGGTCGAGTGGGTGTAATCTTGGCTAAACACATACCATGGTCTGGATGACCGGGTGGCAAGGCAAATGATAAACAGTCAGCTTCGGTGTCGAACACTTAGTGATACTTGTTTTATAGGCTAGCTACCTATAGATATATAATTGACATAACACTATCTGGTAATGCAAAACGCTTAACGCAAAACGCTGAACGCAAACGCTAAACATTTATTTTTATATAAACTTGTGAACTCACCAACCTTGCGTTGACACTTTTAGTATGTTATTCTCAGGTAGCCGAGGCGGGCGCGCGGTTTAGGAACATGCATTGCTTGAAACACTTTTAATTATGCAAACTTATTTTAAACTGTTATCATTGGGTTTTAAGTCGTCCTGCGTGACGCAACATTGGTTACTATGGTTTTTACGCTTCCGCATTTAATTACTCGTAAACGTTTTCATGGTTTTGAAACTTTGTTTTATGGTTTGATTATAACTAATGATTTCGATCCTGTTAGTTCACACCCTCTGACGGTAGAACTCCGTTAGTGGATTTTGAGGGTGTGACATGTAAGATATTATGGTTGAAGTTTTATATTCCGCGTAAAGTTTTAATTAACTCTGATATGTAGAGCTGTGTTTATGAGTAAATCCAACACCAAAGTAGGGCTACCGGTAACGGGGCCTTACAATATACATATATTTTATTTTTCAAATTTAGGAATAAATATATTAAGGGATTTAGTTGAAATCGACATTAAATTCATAATAACTTGAAATATTTTGAAATGGTTATTAAAACTAAAATCTTATTTATTTTAGGCCTGAATACTGAAAAATTATGAAATGGGTTTATAATTATGGATAATATTAAAAAAATTAAAAATGTTTTCAAAAAATTAGTCAAATGCGGAATAAGAATTAGGTTTAAATATGTAAATGTTATTTAAACATATTTAATATAAATGGTCAAATTAAGTCAAATGGTTAATATGAAATTTAGTAAAATCCGGTTTTTGAAAATATAGTCAAAGTCAAACTGTATAACATATTTTTGAATTTGAGTCAAATAATTAATTAATTAATTATTAAAATTATAATAATGTACAAATTGTTGCCAAAATTAGAGTCATGATTAATTATCAAATAAAACCCAAAATAATATACTAAAACTGTACAACCTATTTCTGTAAAGAATAAAAAAAAATAAAAAAGGGTTGAAATCATTATTATGGATCATTAATTATAAAATAAAGGTTTAATTATATAACAAAGATGTATACAATTACCGTAAAGTTAATTTGAATTTGAATTGGGGGAAATAAATTGAAATTATTTTATAATTCGTTAATCAAAGAACTTAATCTTTTATTAAGGAATTAATATAAAATGAATTAGAAAAATATAAAAGCGATTTAGTATGAATGGTCAAATAGTAAATCCGAACGGAAATTTATTCAAGTTTTAACAAAAAAGGAAAGTATAACTGTATAAATTGTAATAATGGGATAATTAAACTAAGTCAAACCATATAAAATAAAATATATATTTAATTATTTAGATTGGAAAGTTTAATTAATTGTTCATTCGTTTATTTAAACAAATAAGGAAATTCAAACTATATAAATTGTATTAATGGGAAAATTAAATGTGTATATAATTTAAATTAATGTACATTATAATCTTACAAATATAGAATATACATGAATATTCAAAAAAGAAAATTACATTAATATAAAAAAATATATGAGTCGGGACAATAACCTGAAATGATAAAGTCGAATATTAATTCATATTATGCAATTTGAATTATAACTATTAGCCGGAAAAATTGAATGGTCTTACTGGAAAAACGAAATAGTGAGAATGACCATGGTATCTCAGATTTCTTTTTAGAATTTAAAGTGAAATTAGTTTGTATCAGTCGGGACATTGACCTGAAATTATAAAGTAGAATATTAATGTTGATATTATGGAACATTTGATATTTAATTTATAACCGTAAAATTTGAATGTCTTACCGGAAAAAACAAATAATGATAATAACCATGGTATCTCAGATCTTGATTTAGAAGGTAAAATGAAATATTCCTTACATCAGTCGGGACAATAACCTGAAATAATAAAGTTTTGTTATAACATTGATATTATGGAAGATTTGAATAATAATTTCCAACCGGAAATTTAAATGACATTACCGGAAAAACGAAATAGCGATAATGTCCATGGTATCTCCTATTTTTATTTAGAATCTAAAAGAACAACATGTATAACAAAAACACAGGAAAAATACAAAATTTCAAATAAAATATAAAACAACCATTGTTATAGATATAACACATCACCGAAAAACTTACCGGAAAAATGTAATAACGTTCACGTATCAATTACATCGTCGTTTTTTATTTACAACATAAACTGATTATAATAAAATCATATAACAATGAAAATCAATATAAAGGTTAGAGGAAAACATTACCGGAAAGAAGTATAGTCTTGCCGTAAAAACATATATCAACAATCGGAAATTTATTATAAAATATAACATTACCGGAAAACGATTAATACAAATCTAGATCTAGATGAAAAGAGTATATGAGATGGTGGAAGAATAATCCGTCTAGTAGAGAAAGAGAGAAAATATGTTTAGGTTAAAAATTTGTTAATTGTTAAGGTTTAAATATAGGGTAGGTAATGATTTGGCAAGAATATAAAAGGAAATTAGTGAGTTGGCAATGATGTGACATCCTATGTGGACACCCTAGAATGGTGACATGTGAAAATTGCTCCTTGATTTAATAGTATGTATAGATAATTAATTGTCTGTTTTCTCAAATATATATAATTCTCCAGCAGACTAGAAAACAGAAGCCATAAACTTATATATCTTCTAACTTCTACATCAATATATAGTTCAATGAACACCTTAGAGTTCCAACAATCATATATACGTGAAGGCACATAATGCAATTAATAGACACCCATCATCTTACGTACGTTAATATAAATAAATAAATATTGAGTGACTAAATTGGATCCCATGTATGGGCATGGTTTGTCACGTACGTTTGTCTGAAATGAGTTCATGAATCGCATCCGAAAGCTTATTAATCGATGTGACCAACGCGGAAATGCCTTGACGATTAACTTCGTTTCGCGATTCTTCCAAGTGCAGCCTTTGTTGTTCAAGTTGGAGTAACTGATTGTGGCGTTTTTCTTTTTTGTCATCATAATGTTTTAGTGTTTGGGTCAAGAGTTTGGTGCTGCCTATAATGGCTGATCCTATGTCGTCTCTCACCCGTGTCCTTTTTGTTTCACTGTCGACTCTCTCTGCCTCGTCGTCTCCTTGTGATTCTTGTGATTCGGCTGACGCTTCTGAAGTGCATTCAAAGCAAGCAACTTCAATTAAGGATCATCAAAATAACAATTTATTAACAATATTAAATTTTCAAATTTTAAGGCCCATATAAATTAAAAACATGCACATGCATAATTTTTACATTTATATTGAAATAAATACATATGTCCTATATAATAATCTTAAATCATGCTAAGTACCTTATTGGCCTCCAAGACCATTGGAGAAAAAACTTACATATGTTACTATATATTAAGAACTGAGGAAATTAAGGGCTTCCCTCTTGTTATTGGAGGATTTGTGTAACTTTAATATTTTTAATTTAATGTTTGCTATTGTTGTTATATCTGCGTCCGGTTAATAGGTCATCAATAAAAATTTTACCGTACGTATTTAAAAAAAAAGGAAAGAAAGAAAAACTATTTATCAAATTATGATATCTTAATCATATAATTAACCTCATTTCAAATAAACGTTTATCCAACTATATCCTTCCCTAAATTGTATAAACTATGAGTGTAATTTCTTCTTCCATGATAGATAACTAAAGTAAAAGACATGGATTTTGTTTGAACCCATGTTTGTTACGAGGAGTTTAAGGTAAGCAATGATTAAAGAAAAGAGCTATAAAGATTTAGTACGTGGTCAAAGTATGCAATATATTAAGGTTTAGGTGTTGCATGGGATTGGAGTAGATTTTGCAATGAAAGAATCTTTGTGCAGTGACCACTATCATCACTACCCTTCAAAAACTATAATATTTTAACCAAAAAGGGTTGGGACCCACATGATGAAGAGCTTTTTACAGGTACTTGATGAAATGGTGAGGTTGTAAAGCAGCTGTTGACTGTACTGTATAAAATCCAAGAACAATAAATGGAAGGGATGCAATAACTCTACTGTCACACAGTTTTCAAACCTGCATCTTTGACCAACATTATCTCTCTCTCTCTATACATATTTATATGTCTACTCTCTCTCACTCTCTTGTCTCTATATATCTCACTCTCTCTATAACCGACGCATAAACTTCATATCAACTTTTTTATTTTTTTCTCTGACAAATATCCCCCACCATTCAATTATTATTTTAATTTATACCATGTTATTTTGTTATTTTATTCTTTTTCAACATTTTCGTAGAGAATTAGAAATTATATGAATCCTCTTTATGGCCGAATGTAGTGGGCGAATTTGGAGGGCATAATGGGGTGGAACACCGTCCTCGGGCGATGTTGAGGCGGGATTGATACGTCGCCGAAAGAAAGAAAAAAATATTATTATTTTATTAATGTGTTATATATATATATACACTATTTGTAGGTCTTACACTATTACACTCCAAAAATAAATTCTCACCCTTACTGACTGGGTGACACGTGTCACAATTTGCACAAATTTGTAACTCCTCCACTATGCATAGCCTAACATTTGTCATTTTCAAATGTTTTCAGTTCAATTAATTATGATCGTCTAGTATTACGGGGTGTTTGGACTATCTTTTTTAACAAATTCTATAGCTTTTTTAGTTTTTTTTTTTTACAAAATAAGCTTAACTTTAGTGTTTGGTTTAACTTTTTTAAGATTATGCTTATAAGCTTATATAAGCTAATCTGAAAAAGTTTATTTGTGTAAGGGTGTAAGTTACTTATTTGCCCTTTAATGGTGATAGATTAGTAATTATTAAATAAATTATTACTTTAACAAATTAAAGAATAATAAATTTAACTAATTATTAACACACATAATCAATTTTAAAATATAAATTAATCCAAACACTTAAAAATAGCTTATCAAATAATATAAAATAAACTATAAGCTACTTTAAAATATCAGTATAAGCAAAAAAAAAAAAACATTGAAGAATGATATATCTTAAAAAATTAAAGTAAAACAAAAAATCAATAATATATATCAACAAAACTTTTAAAAGTTCTCTGGTTGCTCCCTACATTCTCTCAAGCCACCAGATTGTATTATATATAAATGTAGAATTCTCATTCATTTGACCCGAAAACACGAGTATGAGTCTCACCAAACCGAGATAGTCCTTAAACGAGTTATAACATTTCATTAAATTAAAAATTAATCTCACCAAATTATTGATATGAAATTCTTATAAATTATGGATATACTAAAAATTATTATATGATTTTTGTTTTTAAAAAGATATTATTTATAAAAAAGAAATAATTTTATAGTAAAAATAAGCGGGTATTGGGTCTCACCAAACCCATATAACTTTTAAAATGAGTTATAACATCTTAGTTATTTGTGAAACAATTTTATTATCAAACTATAAGTATATTATTAATTTTCTTACAATAAATAAAGTTACACTAAAAAAAGCAAATAAAAAAACTAAAAACAATAATGAAAATTAGTAAGAATATATAATTCCGTTAAAATTCTTATTATACTTCACATAATGAAAAATATAAAAATAATATAAGATTGTTTGTTATAAATAAATGCCAACACATCGTATATTCATTCTATTTTATAAATTAATAATGCAGCATTTTCTAAGATATTGGTTAAACACATGTTATTTGATTGACATTTCCCATGCTGTTTCTTCATTATCATTATTAATGGCAATATACTTGACTAAAAAAGCACCGATGAGCAGATGATACCTGTAGTTGGTGGAGGAGGAGCCTGAACCGGAGGCGGTGGAAGGATCGAAACCGGGTTCTGAAATGCAATCTTATTAGGAAAATGCTTCTTCTGGACGACCTCGTTCAACGCTTCATAAATATCTGGAATCATATTAGACGGCAGATTTAAGTGTTTCCTTTGAGTTCGATCCATGGTCCAGTAATCCGGACTCTGAGCCGGTGACCGAAGCTGATAATCCCTAACCTTTTTATAATCCCTTAACAAGTTATCCCACTTGTCATTGCACTGGTTCTGACTACGTAAGCACCCGTTGTTCCAACAATAATTCTCCACCCACTTCCACCGCAGCTCGCCGCCCGTGCGGCTTCTGGAAGTCGTGGTGATGCGCCGTTCGTCGTCGAGTCTCTTTGCGGTGATCAGGACGAGGGTTTCTTCTGGGGTCCAGTTGCCTTTGCGGTACTCGCGGATTGTGTTTGTGCTGCTGTGGATGATGTTGAGCTGGTGGTTTTTGTACGAAGAGATGGTCGTAGGATATGGTGGTGTCACGTTGGGTGGTGGTGGTGGTGGTGGTGGTGTTGCGGTGGGTGGTTCAGACATTGTGGTTAGTTTGGTGGTACAATTGTTTTTATACAAAATGCTTGTTGAGTTTGTAGGTTGTTTGTGGATATATACATTCACATACAACTGTATATATATTTTTCCAAATAATAATAATAATAATACTAGTAATAATAATAATAATAATAATAATAATGTGTGGTTATTCTAGTTATATTTAAGTAATTTATATAAGGGAAAATTCCCAAAATAAGCGTTTATGAAATTAAACCTTCAATTCTTAACGAAATATCATGATTTTGGTATCATTGGAATCGTCTATGCAGCGCCTACAAACCCTAACCATCAAATCGGCCAAATATCCATGTTTAAGGGGTGTGATTTGTGCATCTAGTTACGGGTTATATTATGTTAACAATTAACCTATCAAATGCTAATCAAATTCAGTAAGGTTTGTTTCATTAGATTCGTTTTAATCATACTAACAAAGATCTATGATTTCCCAAACCAAACCGAACTTATATGAACGATTTCTAAATATAAACGTACCTTAAACGATTCGTTCTACAAACACGAGCTGGTCTTGATGTTGTTTAGGTTTGGCACGACGATTTAGCACTAACAAGCTTCGGATCTTGGGTCGGGTTAAAGGATGGTGTGTGTTTTTTTCTCAAGGTGTAGGCTATGGTGTAGCGATAGATAATAATGGAAAGGATTAGTGTTTAAGGGGTATTTATACTCCCTTACGCCCATGGGCCTAAGGCCCATCTTTCCTTTTTGGTCCATAATTTCATCTACTTAGCCTACTTGAACCATCTTATTATTACGTCATCATTTCTCTACCAATTCTAGTAAACTTTTCCACTATTAACGAATAATACATTAAATATTATTCTTGGAAATTTAGGGATGTTACAAGTCTTCCCTCCTTAAAGAGGTTTCGTCCCCGAAACCTAGCTTATTCCTTGTGAAAGGAACACTTCCTAATCGTCTTTTCTTTCTGGGTTATCTTTCTTACTCCTGAATTGTAGTCATCGAGTGATGTTCATGTGTTTTAGCTATTAAGGTAGCTTGTCCATGAGGCCCTCGATGTACCAAGTATCGTCTTGTCCTTCCAAGGGACCACGTTTTGTTCTACTTAACACTATTGTCTAAGATAACATTTATCACCACACAACAATCATTCATAACCATAATCATCTCATAACAGTTTCTTAGCATAATTAATTTAGACAACTCCAGTCTAACTTTAAAATAGTACATAAAACACACGTTAAGTCATTAGTAAATCAATCACAGATTAAACTTATGGCTAGTAACTAGCCTTTTTGAACGGTCTTTCAAAACATAAGGGGAAACTGTTAAACCTTAAGCACTCTTCTCTGCTTCCTGTCCTTCCTTCGGCTTCCTGCAATCCCTTGCTAGGTGTCCACGCCCTCCACAGTTGTGACACCTATGGTAATCCTTACACTCCTAAATGTCCTGCTCTTCCACACCTGTAGCAAACACCTAATCCCATTCTGCACTCTCCCAGGTGTCTCTTCCCACATTTTTCACAAGCGGTGAACTCCTCCTGCCTTGCCTTCTTCTTACGTGGATCCACTTCATTGGCTTTATTTGGTTATGGGGTTGGGTTCTTTTTCTTCGGTTCTGTCTTCTCCTCTTCACATATGGCAAGGTCCCCATAAACCATATCGGCCAATTCCACGGCCGAGTCAAATGTTGCGGGTTTACTAGCCTTAACCAAAGTGCGAACATTCTGCGGAAGTCCCCTTACGTAACACTTAATCCTCTTAGCTTCGGTGTTCACCAAGTCAGGTACCAACCTAGACATGCGGTTGAATTCAGTAGTATACTCCCGTTGAGTCATCTTTCCCGCTTTCAAGTTCAGAAACTTCATCTCCACTCTTTCAACTTCGGTATCAGCGCAGAACCTCTTCATCACCAGCTCTTTCAGATCCTCCCACCTCAGGGCCTTAATCTCATCCCGGGTGTTTCTCTGCTCCACACTTTCCCACCAATACATCGCCTCCTCCTCAAACGATTGGAGGGCATAACCGACAGCTTGGTCGGGACGACACTCGCTGATTCGGATAATTTTATCCATGGCAGTTATCCATTGAAGAGTAGCGATTACGTCCCCCAAACCAGTCAGTTTCGGCGGGTCACATCCTTTGAAGGACTTATAGTTGCACCCATCTCGGCCCCTCTTTCTGTCATCAGCCTTCACAGACCTCACTACGCTCGAAGCCTCCCTTTCTCCTTCATCATCTTTCCTACCATTTCCTTCCGCCCTTTCAGCAGTTCTTTCACGGTCTCCAGCAGACCTCTCCGGGTTCATATTCTTCACAACTGTGGCTACTGCTTGGACAATAGCTGCTTGGATTAAGGGATCGAGTTGAACTCCTTCGTTGTTCTCAGGGTTTCTTTCAGCTGCGCTTCCTTCAGCTCCGGTGTTGGAAGCTGTTTCTACCGAAGGTCGTTGGACTCGACGAGGCCTACCACGACGTCCCGTGCGGCCTCCTGCTCCTACAGCTGCCCTAGATCCAGCCATCGTATTCTAAAAGGAAAAACACAACGGTGTCTATTACGATGCTCATCCTACCATTTAACACCATTGTATAGCACGACCTTTTATCATAACATAAATAATCATTCATAACCAAACTCGCTATATTACACGTCATATATAAGCATAAGTTTTAAACTTTAACGCAAAACAAGTTCTTAGGTAATCATACTGAAAACGAAATTAAACTATTGTCTAAGCAATTATTCCTTCATCAAGCGCTCCTCTCTGCAGTTTTCCTTCGGCCGATGCTCATATCCCGTTCGCACATCTCGCCTCCGTTCCTTTGCACTCTCTTGCCATGTGACCAGTTTTACCGCATTTGTAACATGCGGGCCTTGGAGTGCATTCTGAAGCATAATGCCCCACCTCTCCACACTTGTAACATGCATTCTGTAAGGCCCCGAACCCGGTAGCCCTACTTTCGCGTCGGATTTACTCATAAACACAGTTCTTACAAATCAGAGTTCATTAAAACTTTCGCGGAATATAAAAACTTTCATGAAACGTTACAGCAATCCAAAACTTGCCTTAATTAAACATTCTTGCTTTCAAAATAGACGTCAATTACATTAAAACATCTTGAGTATTCAGATGCCAGTCTCTTATTCGCCCACCATGTGCCCGCTCAAGCTAGCTGTCTCATTCTACTCACCTGCGTGCATACTAAAAGTCAGCTACGCTGAGTGAGTTCTAGTTAATCGGACGCCATACAATACATACACATACATACATATCCGAAGATACATATCCATACTTAACTAGTTACCCTTCTGTTCTACATACATACTTACTACCATACATACATACATATCTACAATCACTAACCTCAGTCTACCGAGAGCACGTTCATAGTCCGCCGTCTATACCTGTACTCAAGGTCGTGAACACGTAAAAGGTCCGCAGTCCTTACCTATGTTCACCGTTTAGGGTACGTGCAAGGTCCGCAGTCCTTCCCTATACCATCCTACATCCACAACACGTATAAGGTCCACAGTCCTTCCCTATGTTGCAACCTAATTCATAGCACGTACGAGGTCCGCAGTCCTCCCCTATGCTACCACAACACAAATACAGCACGTATAAGGTCCACAATCCTTTCCTATGCTGATGCCTATCTGAAGTACGTATAAGGTCCACAGTCCTTAACTACGTTCTCATCTATCATCTATAACACGTATAAGGCCCAACATCCCTATCTACGTTTACATCTATCATCTACGTTACGTATAAGGCCCGCAGTCCTTAACTACGCCATCACCAGCCGAGTCTATGTCCGACAGAAGCTAGAGGGATTTGCCATCCTAACTTACTATGTCGAACGTAGAACTCACATACCATTCGTGTACCTGTATACACATACTTCACATATACAATAATTACATTATAGCATAAGAACACTCTAGGCGTTCTTTACATCATTCATTTAACAACCATACCCCTTGTCGATACGTGCAATATCCGAAGATCGTTCACGCCCGACAAGTATTCATTTGTAATGTTCATACATCTTCGATATATAATATTCGTACCTTTATTTTTAACCTGACAGTACGCGCAATATCCGAAGATCGTTCGCGTACCGACAAGCAATCATTCATATCCATCACATATATCACATATGGCATACACTTATCACTTAGGATAAATGTATTAACAAACACATCGAGTATGCACACAGCCCCGAAAACATAACAAGGAATGGGGCTAGAAACTCACCTGAATCCTGTTACGCCCTCCGTTAATAGTTATTCCCTTCTTGAGCTGTGCACGGCTAACTGTATAATATTTACACGTATCAATTAACTACTACTACTCATGTTGTATTTCTATCTTTATATGACCCACAACGAACGGGGGTCCGGGGACAGCGCCCCTGGCAGCGGGGTCTAGGGGCGACAGCCCCTAGTAGGGTCCAAGGGGCAGAGCCCCTGGCTGGGTCGAGCTGCCAGGTCAGCTTGGAAAAATTTTATTTCCATTAACTGTCTTAACACATTTTTCATTAGGTTTTTAATTTATTTTCTAATCGAACTTGACTTTAGGCGAAGTTAAACCTTAGGCGAACTTAGCTTTAGGCGAAGTTAAACCTTAGGCGAACTTAGCTTTAGGCGAAGTTAAACCTTAGGCGAACTTAGCTTTAGGCGAAGTTATCAGTTAGGCGAACTTGGCCGTAGGCGAATTTATCAATTAGGCGAACTTGGCCGTAGGCGAAGTTATGCTTTGAAGGCGAAGTTAAGCTTTGAAGACGAAGTTAAGCCATGAAGGCGAAGTTACCCAGTTCGCAGGCGAAGTTGCCCAGTTCGCTACGGGTTTGGTTTTTATCACGCATTTTGGCGATTTTAATACCCTTGCTATGGTTCGACATCACCCACTAACGTTCCCTAACCATTTCGTTCGTATATATATCCCGTATATACTATAAAGCTTGGATCTTTAAGCTTAAGGACATTCAATAAAACATAAACTTTAAAGGTCAAGAACATACCTTTTGTGCTCGTTTGGATCTCGTTTAACTTGTTTAATCACAACTAATCGTTTACTCTCTCTCGGCCGCCGGCCGTATATGGCGGTGTGTGGTGTGTGTGTGTTTTGGAGTGTGTTAGAGAATAAGATGGAAATGAATGATGGTTTAGGGTTTAAGGTTGGTTTAGGGGATATTTATATCCCTTAAAGCCCATGGACCTAAGGCCCATTCTCATTTAACCCATCTCAATTAATCTAAATCCATGATCTGTTCTTTACTCGATATTAATTAATTAATAACGCGAAATCACTAAACGTAACTTTCTTTATTCAACATTATAAATTTTAGGATGTTACACATTCGATCCAAGCCTGCACTCTCCACCATGAGCTTTACCACACTTAAGACAAGCGATGGTACCCTTACCCCATCTGCACTCACCACCGTGCATCTTTCCGCACACTTTGCATGTTTCCTTGTTTGCCCCCTTATGTGCTTCCTCCCTGCATGCACCCCGACATCTGCTGATCGTTTGGTTCCTTTCGCCCCTCCCTTATTACCATCAACTTTCTTACTGTCTTCCCCTGTCCCCTCAGTGGCCCTTGCATAGCTTTCCGCAGACTTGTCAGGATGAAATTTCTTCGCTGCAGCAGCTACAGCGTAGGAAATGGCAAATTGAACAACATGATCCAGTTGATACCCTTCATCGCTGCTTGGTCCTTGCAGAGTTTCACTTTTCTCCCTCCTCGTGGTAGTAACTGGTTTCTTAGAAGGTTCCCGGGCAACACGTGGCCCACAAGGACGTCCAGTATGACCTCCTTTCCCAGCAAACCTTCTTGCTCCAGCCATCGTATTCTAAATGGAAAACACAAACGTCATCACTCTAGGAATTAGTTAGCACATGATTCGTAAGGTAAGTAGTTAATGACAGTGGCCAAGTGTAATTAACTATTTGCATTACTCCTCAGGTTCTATATACCCCCCTTTATGATTTCACTTGTGCTAGTTTCTACTTTTAAACAATAATCAATCAGACAATCAATAAATCCTATCCCTATCAGTCACATGTTCTTTCTTTAACAGTTAAGCTAACATTATCTTTTATTAACTATATACCATACCGTTACTGAGCTTGCTTGAGTGACACATGGCTATCTTGAACTGACATCTTCTTTCTTTTCTTACTTAAATCCCAATCTATGTTCAAGTCTAAGCATGTAGGATGCTTAAATCTCTCGAACTTTGCTCTGATACCAACTTGTAAGGCCTCTTTCCTGGTGCCTCACTTTAACGTCGGATTTACTCATAAACACAGTTCTACAAATCAGAGTTTATTAAAACTTTCACGGAATATAAAACTTTATCTGCTTATTACAAAACATTTAATCCTTTCTTTAAAACCATAACATAAATCATCATCTTAAAACATCATTTCTTCCATCTTCAAATGCCAGCCGTTCGATCCATGCCATGTGCCAACCTCATGCTAGCTCCTTAATCATATTCACCTGCGTGCATACTAAAAGTCAGCTACGCTGAGTGAGTTCTAGTTAATCAGGCGACATACAATACATACACATATCTTAGATACATACATATCCTTCCTTGTATAAATATCCATAAGAGGACGTCACATAATATCTATCAAAAGAACTATTACTATTACCCTACTATTTATATTCTCCATAGAAGGACACTCTCTATATATATTCTTCATGGAAGAAACATCCTATATACTTCCATAGAAGGAACACTATGCTTTCCATTAAAGGAACACTATGCTTTCCATTAAAGGAACACTGTGCTTTCCATTTAAGGAACACTCTATATATTATCCGTAGAGGGAACTCTATATATAAGTTATCATTTAATATCCATATAAGGAGACAATCATCACTATTCTTGACAATACATGCAATACCCGAAGATCGTTCACGTATCGACAAGTAATCATCCGTGCATTACATACAATATCCATATCTTTATTTATAACCTAACGGTACATGCAATATCCGAAAATCGTTCACGTACCGACAAGCAATCAATCGTATCTAACACATATATCATACATGGCATAGACTTACCATTTAAGTTAAGTGTATTAACTGTCACATCGAGTATGCACACAGCCCCGAAAACATAACAAGGAAGTGGGGCGAGAAACTCACCTGAATTCTGTTATGTTCACCGATAGTAGTTATTCCTTTCTTGAACTGTGCACGACTAACTATATAACAATTACACTATCAATTAACTATCACTATATATGTAACACCCCGTAACCGCAGCGGAAACGTAAACGGGATGCAACAGACACCTCTGATATCAACCACATTGTTTATAAAGAAAACTGAATACATTAATATACTTCAAATTACATTATCTCATATTTCATTACCGTCTAGGCGATACACACATCATACCATACGATACATAATTCTATTTATTATAATGTATCCTAACATCCCACACGCAAATCTTACACACATCAAGCACTTAGCACGTAAGCAATCACTTCATCTTAATTGTACCTGAAAAGCATGTGAGAAAACGGGTCAACTACGAATAGTTGGTGAGTTTCACAATTCGAGTAAACCATGATAAATCATTATCAAAATATAATATTATCGATGTAATTATACTGAGCCCACAAGTGAAACCTCTGTTAAACCAGTACTGTAACTGTTCCGGGGGCAATGTTAACCCAGAAACACTTCTAGGGACATCTGGGGACACTGTTAACCCAGTACTGTACCCATTCCGGGGGCAATGTTAACCCAGAAACACTTCTAGGGACATCTGGGGACACTGTTAACCCAGTACTGTACCCATTCCGGGGGCAATGTTAACCTAGAAACACTTCTAGGGACATCTGGGGACACTGTTAACCCAGTACTGTACCCATTCCGTACGATTCCCGTACAATCAAATATTTATAAATACACGCAAATCCATGCGTTCAGTATGTACTTAAACATTTTAATAGTAACATGCTTTCCGCCCCGAGAAAATATTTAAAAACAATTCAGAAAAGGGGCTCGTGAAACTCACCTTAGCACATGCAACCAGGTACAACAGTCATTATTAGTTAACACGTCCAATCTGTAATATGATCCCTACGATCGTTATTATACAATTATAGTTTATATAATCTTTAACCGTATCAACCGGTACATCTGGGGACACTGTTAACCCAGTACTGTACCCGTTCCGGGGGCAATGTTAACCCAGAAACACTTCTCCGGACTCAGATTGTGATATCGTTTAGAGTTCTACAGTCAAAATTACTATTAGTTTGTTTTCCTAGTTTTGCGTGCCTAGCACGGTTATCCGTTTTTACGTTTCAAAAATGAGTTTGGTCACACACGACCCGAAAATAGTGGTTGACTGATAGTTTAAGTAAAGTTATGAAATTAGAGCTCGGTTTAGACGCCCCGATTGACCGCGGGACCCGTTTCCGTCTTTAGTGCACCGGAAACTGTTAAATCGGGTAAAATTACTCAAATTATCCGAATTATTTTCGGATGATTTATTTTTACTTGTTTAACTCAGTTATATGAAAATAGTTCATTTCTAGGGTTTTTATACACCGGTCAGCTCGTTTAGGCGAACTTTACCGGTTTATGCGTTTTAAGCTTTAAAAGTTTGTTTTTATTTTCTTTTTAGCACAAATAATTATCCGTTTAGTCTCGGATCTTGAAATTTTGCACAAATCACTTTTTGACAGTGGAGAATTTTATAAAAATATTTCCAGAATTAATTTTTATATTTAAAATTTATTTATCTATTTTTAAACACCATTTAAACACTAAATATGTCGTAAATACGAAACGATCTTAGAAAAATCCCAAATTTTTCCTGGATAACCCCTGCCATCCCCATAGTCCCCTGTAATTTTTCCAGAACCAAAATCTTTTTTTACTTGCCATTTTCACTAAAACCGAGCTAGAAAACCCTAGAACTCGTTTAACCGAAAAGCCTACTTAGACTTCTCCAACTGACCTAAAATTTTGTGTGTGACTTATACATGTTATAAAAAGCTTATCTGGAATTTTCCAGAATTGTTCATGATATTTAACTATTTTTCACCATTTTTGGCCAAAACCGAGCATTAAATTCACCAAATATTCATCCTTTCTCCAAAAATTACCAAAAATTCACAGAACTCATATTTTTATGTATTTAACACCTCTGTAAAATTTCATGACCTAACTCTAAACATATCACAATCTGTCCAAAAATCCATAACCGAACATAAACCGAATATACCTTTCGTTTTCCGCCACTACAAGCTACAAACTCGTCTTTCCGCCTTATCTACCACTACATACAGAGACTAAAACCAACATACCACAATACCAAGCAAGTTACACTCACAATCAAGCCTCTTACACTATAGTTTCGGTTGTTGTTTCAAAACTAAAGTTTAAACCGTAAAAATTCATTTTTGGTTCGTTTAACTCATTTCTTGGACCAAGATCCCTTGTATAACCCGTATACATCACTTGATCATGCAAGAATTGGTTTTCATCTTTGAAACCTCATTTTCTTGCAAATAAACTCAAGAAACGAAGATGGAAACGTAAATAACTCGACTTTTTACCTCGGTTTTCTTGCAAAAAATCTCGGGTTTTTGATCATGAAGTTGAGAGGATTGATGGATGTTGCCATGGTTGCTTAAAAAAAGAAATGAAATGCAAGGGGGTTCTTCCCCATTCCGATCGGAAACATAAGGGGGGTGGGGTGGGACCCACCTCTCCATTCTTGGCCACTCATTGGATTCTCGAAATCCGGATAATGTTTTGGATAATCTGGTTCAGTTCGTTTTTCGGTTAAATGTTTAATTTGGCTTAAAACGAGGCTAAAACGGTCGTTTTCGGCTTAAAAAATGAAATTTATATAAAACCGATTTAAAACTTTAAAAACTTAAACCATGACATTTATTAACTTAAAACATCATATTATTAATAATTGCGCATCTTTTTCGGCTTGATCTATCGTCTCTTGCTTGGTTTGGTATTAAAGGTTTCGTTTAATGTACCGACGTACCATTAAATCGAAAATTCTTTTTCTGAGTTTTAATTCACTTATCCCGAAGCTTTAATACTTCGTAAACATCACTAAATATCATATATATCGTCTATAATTGAACCCTCGATTCGTTCGGGTTTCAATAACTATCGATCGATTGATCGCATATTCAATACGATGAATTATATACTCACGTACAATCAATACAGTGAACCATGTATTCTCGTATAATTACTATGGTAATTCATGTATCCGACATTAAATATGACGTAACTGTTGTCTACCGGTTAGGGTATACCGGGTTTCGTCGGAATCGTTACAATATATATCGCGTTTCTAGTTTATTCATAACCCAAAACGAACGGGGATCCGAGGGCAGCGCCCCTGGCAGCGGGGTCAGGGGCGGCAGCCCCTAGTAGGGTCCAAGGGGCAGAGCCCCTGGCTGGGGTCGAGCTGCCAGGTCAGCTTGGAAAAATTTTATTTACATTAACTGTCTTAACACATTTTCCATTAGGATTTTTAATTACTATCTAACTCATTAACTCATTTTCTATAACGAATTAAGCCTAATTCGTTGGCTAATTCGTTATTAATTCACAGTCTAATTCGTTACAAAATCCTCCTACATTCACTATAACGAATGGCCTAGTTCGTTATCTCAATTATAACGAATTGAGTCGGATTCGCTAACTGATTCGTTACCTTATCTTCATCTGATTCGTTACCCAGACACAACTTAATTCGTTATATGAATTATGACGAATGGCGAGTAACGAATCTCTTGATTCGTTATTTGAATCATAACGAACTGGGTAGCTAATTCGTTATCTTGACAGAACGAATGGGCGAGTAACGAACTACCTGATTCGTTATCTTAATTATAACGAATCATCTAGTTCTTATCCAGACTTTCACTCAAGGGTCAAAGTCAAAATCGTCAAGAATAATAACAGTCAACATATCTTAGATCTGCAATTAAACCTTCAATTCTTAACGAAATATCATGATTTTGGTATCGTTGGAATCGTCTAAGCAGCGCCTACAAACCCTAACCATCAAATCGGCCAAACATCCATATTTAAGGGGTGAGATTTGTGCATCTAGTTACGGGTTATATTATGTTAACAATTAACCTATCAAATGCTAATCAAATTCAGTAAGGTTTGTTTCATTAGATTCGTTTTAATCATACTAACACAGGTCTATGATTTCCTAAACCAAACCGAACCTATATGAACGATTTCTAAATATAAACGCACCTTAAACGAGTCGTTCGTCAAACACGAGCTGGTCTTGATGTTGTTTAGGTTTGACACGACGATCTAGCACCAACAAGCTTCGGATCTTGGCTCGGGTTAAAGGATGGTGTGTGTGTGTTTCTCAATGTGTAGGCTATGGTGTAGTGATAGATAATAATGGAAAGGATTAGGGTTTAAGGGGTATTTATACTCCCTTATGTAGGAATCGGTCTGCCCAAGACACATATTAGAGTTGATGTGGCTAGTACGTTATGATCCAAGTTGGGTCATACCCAATAACAAGCTAGACAAACACCATAATATTGATTGTAGATATGATCTAACAAGTAAATATTAGCACTCATGATATTTAGAAAATGGGTTTCTAAATATTTGCACTTAAGAAATCGATAAATTATTAAGAGAGATTATCTTATGATATTATTTAAGTTGGTTAAATAATATATATATGACAATGGTTGTGGTATGTTGCATGAAACTTATGACATGTTAAAAGTGTTGAATGTCACAAAGTTTCAATAGACCTATGACTAATACATGGAGTATTAGTCCTGTGAACTAATACATGGTGTATTAGTCCTGCGACTGATACATGAAGTATTATGCCTGAGACCAGTACATGAGGTATTAGTCTGTTCCAGGAAGAAAGAGAAAATAATATCTGGTAGGACCAGCCCACTTTTGGGGGGAAACTTCCCACCCATTTGTGTTTGAAATTTTCTCTTATTAATACACCTTGGGACACAACAAAAAAAGTACCAACCACATTACATGCATTTTAGCAATCTCTCTCCTCTCTCTCTCTTCTCTACTAAAATCGTTCAAGGAAGAAGAAGAACACAAGAGGGTATCTTTCAAGTGCAAGAGTGATAAAATCCTAGCAAGCAAGGTGTTTGTTGAAGGCTTGGAGGGTATACAAGCTTGAGGCTCTTCTCCATTGAAGGCTAGCCATTCAAACCGTCATCTCCTTCATATTCTTGCATCTTGAAAGGTTGTATTACATAAACCCCCTATGGTTGATAGTTTTGGTGTGCATGTAATTCGTATATGGATCCGGGGCTTGGGTTTTAGATATAAAATGGGTTTTATATTAACCAATATAACCAGATTTAAATCTATTTTATCCGCTGCGTTTTTTTCATATAAAAGGGTTTATATGACTTTGATAATCTTGTTAAAACCCAACGCCTTACGCCAATGGGCCTAAGGCCCATCTTTCCTTTTTGGTTCATAATTCCATCTACTTAGCCTACTTGAACCATCTTATTATTACGTCATCATTTCTCTACCAATTCTAGTAAACTTTTCCACTATTAACGAATAATACATTAAATATTATTCTTGGAAATTTAGGGATGTTACACTAAAAGATGGTCAAATATAAAAAATGGAAATTCCGTATGGAAACCTTTAAAGGTTTGTTGCAAAATTAGTCAAATTCCGTATTTAAAAAGGGTTTAAATTTGTTATGAATATTAAGAATAAATTAAGGGTATTATAAAAACAGAAATAAACAGAATCCAATGGAAAATAAGTTGTGTAAAAAAATAAAAAATAAATAAAATTAACGCACATGTTAACAATTGATAGAAGTTTCAAGATAAGATTCACACGTGTTAACAGCCAAAATAAAAATTGATCATATAAAAATGATTTAATTTACGTGAACTATGTAACCTACATAAATAATCATAGCTTAATATCCATTGTTGTACAAAAAGAAAACAAGTTTTCCATCAAATACTCCTTCCAGGCAATTAGCTATTTTATAAGTTGGGTCGCTATAACCTGAAATGATTAAAATTAAATTAATGTTACATAATATACTATTCCGGCTAAATTAAAAATAAATACATATATTTTGGTCTAGTTAGAATTACCAATGGTGGATAGATGCAATTAGAGAAATTTTAATCACAACCTAAATAAACCATTCATTAAATACAGATATTATAAAATATCATAATTTATTTTCGTACATGGTAAAAATGGAAATTTGTTTAAAAAACAGTACCGTTAATTTAGCTGGACAAGAAAATTAATTGATTGACTTATCAAGCTTGGAGTATATTATTTTGTAATTTAAAATATGGTATGAGTTAAACAAAAAAATTTATAAATAAATTAATTAAGCATATAAAAAAAATCCATAACAATCATATTAAAACCTATCGTTCCATTCCGAGGTATGTTCTTGGCTTTGATATCATCAAAGGTAGCAAACGACAATCCATAAAGGTGACCTTTAAACTCATCGCAAATCGTAAGACGAGTTTTTGATGTGAAACATAGCTTGTGTGGGCTGTCAACATAACGGTATGTTGACAGATTTGCACCAAGTGAAGGTTTTCGAACAATCAATGACCAATTCTCAGCTAGCCAAACATCATGTTTCAGTATGCAAGCTTTCCTTACATATGCCTGCATTCTATGACCCTGTTACATTATTAATAAGACAAACATTATAACAATTAATTTTATATAACGAGGAAGAAAAAAAAAGAAATATAAACAATTATAGTTGTATATAATAATACCATCTCGTCTTGTAAAATCATTTCTATGGACCAGTCCTCTCCTGGTTTATTGTTGTCCTTCAAACACCATAGTCTGAGTACACGAACCTTCAGTACACAATCGTTGTTAGAAACATCCAAACCGTTGAACATGGTAATGTTTGATGCTTCCATGTTGCTGTGTAACAAATAAAAAATTCAAGCAAAGATTCAAAATTCATTAATTAACTTTTAGATGAGTTAAAAAAAAAAATTATCCGTATGAAAGAAAATGAAAAACCTTGACAATCATACAAATATGAATCGAAGAGTAAGTAAGTGAGAAGTGTTTGAATCTCTTTATTCTGGTTATAGTATATAACCAGAATAATTTAGGGAATACAATCAGGGATTTCAAAAAATGTAATTGATATTGATATAAACTTATTTTTCTACTAATAAAGAATATATTAGGGATTTGTATAATAACCGATTAATAAATATAGTAAATTTGCAGAATGTAATTAGGGATTTAATTTTATCAAAATCATAATAACTCATATGTCATAACTGATATAAATTCAATTATATTATAATTAATGTTTACAAAATTAGACATTAAGTTGACTACGAATTCAAATTGATATAAATTCAATTATATTATAATTAATGTTTACAAAATTAGACATTAAGTTGACTACGAATTCAAATTCCGTTTTGAAAAGTTGTTAGGTATTATTAATGATATGAATTAATAAAAAATCAAAATACTATAATTGTAATTTGGAAGCAATTACACATTAGAAATTTAACAAATACCATAATTGAAAATTGAAATCAATGAAAAATTAAAAATTAAAAATTTAACATATAATGTAATTGAAATCTGGAATGAATTATACATTAACTATTAACAATAGGAAACATAGGATTTATCAATTAAAATATCAATTAACATTAACAATTAAGATTAAGAACTAAACATGCTATCCTAGCAATATAAAATACTAACCTAGGATAATTATACCTACTATCCTAAAATATAAAATACTAACCAGAAAAAACATCGATTGACGGTAAAACAACCATCGAAGTGAAGATCTGATTAACAATCGACATGGATCCATCGATTGACGGAAATCGTTTCCGGTATGTAATTGAGTATTCTGTTTATCGTCGATTGCCCTTATTTAGACGAACGACGGTGTCAATTGAATATGTCGGATCTAATCAAATCATTGTTCGATTGACATAAAACAATAGCCGATTGTATGGAGGGTTTTGTTGATTAGGTAAGGTTGAGTATGAAGGAAAGGGTGTAATGAAGTTGAAAGAATTGAAACTTGGAAACCGGTATTATTATTGACTTAAATGAATACATTAAGTATTTGAATTATTAGGAATAGAATTTATTTTGATTTATTTAAATGGTAAGAAAAATAAAGAAGTGAAAGATAATTTTGGAATGAAAGGTAATCTTCCAATAGGAAAGAGGAATGTGGAAGCAAAATAATTTGTTTTAATAGTATAGTAGGATTTTCTATCATTTTTTATTTTATGTAACTTAGACAATTCATGTAAATTATTTCATTTTTATATGAATAACAATCTTTATTTTTTCCGTGTTAAAGCTTTTGAATCTTATCTTGAAAGTTTTAATAATTATTTATTGAACTTCCAAAAAATCGAACGTTTTTTATAATAATATTTACAATTATTTATTTTGTTTACAAAATTCAAAATTGACCATTATTGCAACAATCTTTTATTAGTTTTTAGTAGTATTCAATCTAAACAAACTTTCCATCTTTTATATTTTACCAAATTTTGATTAGCATAAATGACATATTTAAAATATACCAGAAATTTTAAATAATTTACTTTTGATAATACTTGAAAGTTAATAAGTTTTGTATTAAAAAAATTGATTTATTTGACAAATTAATATGTGGTGTATTACTTATTTCAAATGTATATTTAGAAAATCTTATATATTTACTATAATTGCTTATTTATTTTAAAATATTCATCATCTTTAATATAATGATACATTCTAATCATATACACATTAATTTATCTCTATTTTTAAGAACCGAATTTGACCACTCTTTTTTAGTTTTAATATTCTCCAATCTCAATAAACTTTACATCTTTTATGTTTGACCAATTTTTAATTTGGCATAAATGTCAAGAATTACCGATTCGTCTAAATTATTCTTGTGAAATTAAAAAAGAAACTAATAAACTAAATAGAAAATAAAAAATTTCCATCTTTTATGTTTGACTAATTTTTCATTAGGCATAAATGTCAAGATTAATGTATAAAATTGAAAAAAGAATTATCTAATGAATTTATTGTTAAATAAGTTAATGATGCTAGAGTTTTGACATTAATTTCGTGATAATTAAAAAAAGTTAATAGTATATTGTTTAGTTAGTAAACTTATAACAAAATGGAAAGTTTTTTATAATAATATTTACATTTATTTATTTTTGTTTTTCAAAACCGAAATTGACCACTATTGCAACAATCTTTTGAAGTTTTTAATAGTTTTCAATGTCAAAAAACTTTCCATATTTTATATTTGACCAATTTTCAATTAGCATAAATGACAAATTTAATGAATACAGGAAATTTAAATAATTTACTTTTGATTTATACTGAAAAATAATATGTGTTACATTAAATACACATAATTTTGAGCAATTTAATATGTTGTTAACTACTTATTTCAAATTTATATTTAAAAAATTTGATATTCACTATAATTGCTTAATTATGCTAAATAATCATCATCTTTAATAAACGAATTTGACAACTCTTTTGTAGTTTTTAATAGTGTCCAATCTCAACAAAGTTTCCATCTTTTATATTTGAACAATTTTAAGTAAATGTCCAGATTAATGTATACAATTGAAAAAAGAATTATATAATGAAATTGATTTTAAATAAAGTAATGATGTCAAAGAGTTTGAAACATAATTTACTTTAGATTGCAGTCAATTTAACAAAATTTTAATTAGGGAATTACTTCTATGTAATAAAATTAAAATTAACCGATTTAATTTTAATTATCTCTATATTATTTTAATTAGACTTAATTAGTGAAATTAGTAGAATAAAACTTTATTCCTTCAATTTAACTTAATACATTTAACTACATGGTCTTTGAATTGAAATAAAACAAAAGTTAAATTACAAAATAATTTATAATAAAATATACCTTTATTTATTTATTTATTAATGTTGAAATGAAACTCATAATACCTTAAAAACTTTAGCTGGATATTTAATCAGGCTGTTATGGTTTATTTTGTTTTTTAGATTGTGAAGCAAAACGAATTTTTTTTGTAAAATATCGAAGAAGTTAATGGTGAGCTAATATGATTATAACATGTTCTTATCTTCATTTGGTTGTTAAATTTAGGTATATAGTAAGTTTGTGTAAGTATTAACTTTTTTATGTATACAGTCTAAATGTTTAATATTTTGGTTACAAACTTATGTTAATATTTTTGTTGGTTTAATATGTTACTTATGAAATTTTATGGTTGTCTATATGTATATGGTTATTTATATGTTTTCAACCCATGTGTAACATGGGCTACTATTCTGGAAATATATTGGTGGGTTAGAAACTTTTACGCAAATGAATTTCTGATCATTTATGTGGATTCAAGTTAGCTGATAGTCTTCATATCCAGTAGAGTAAGTTGTGTTATTGTTGTTCTTGTGTAATATTTCTAATTTTCATGTCCTTAACATATTTATGAATACCAAATATAAATAACCTACAATTGTCACTAAAGTTAATAGTATTTGGTTTCCTGGTTTTCTAAATTTTTTGTTTTATGTTTTAAAATCATTCATTATGTAAGAAAAATTGAAACATCATGCTCTATAAAATTCTGTTTTTATATTTATGTTGTTCATCTTTTCATATGCTAACCATACTAAATTCTATTACAGATGTCTTCAAAATTAAAGAAAACGTAATTTTTGGTAAATCAATGCCTTCCAATAAGAAGATTTCAAACGGTTAGTTATTTTCATATTTTTTAGTTACCCTTTAAAATTTTAAAGTATGCATTTTTTTTGTAAACGTGCAGCATCAATGTAAGGCCCCATTACCGGTGCCCTACATTGGGACGTTGGATTTACTCATTAACATAGTTCTAATCATCATAGTAAATAAAAACATTCGCGGAATATAAAAACTTTCAAAAAGTATTTCATAACAAACCATAGCTTGTCTTAAAACAACACTTCGTCTTACAAAATAAACAAAACATTAAACTTAAACGTCTCGAGTCTTCCGATGCCAACCTCTTATTCAATGCCACGTGTCCCCTCAAGCGAGCTGCCTCATCCTACTCACCTGCGTGCATACTAAAAGTCAGCTACGCTGAGTGAGTTCTAGTTAATCAGGCCACATACAAAACATTCACATACATTCATACGTATCTGAAGACGCGTATTTTCATCTTTCCTTACCTACTTACATACATACTTCTATTCACACGTATACGTGTTTAAAGAGCCTTACGCCCTATAACCTTCGCCGATATTATTAGGGTCGGTTCCCAACATTCGCCGATATTATTAGGGTCGGTTCCCTACGTTTGCCAATATTATTAGGGTCGGTTCCCTACATTCGTCGACATTATTAGGGTCGGTTCCCTACATTCGCCGACATTATTAGGGTCGTTTCCCTACATTTGCCGACATTATTAGGGTCGGTTCCCTACATTCGCCGACATTATTAGGGTCGGTTCCCTTGTTCTATCTATACCTTTCGTACCTTTCTATACATTCATAATTATAACTTTCATACGTACAAACATCATCTATACATCATATATATGTCAATCATATCTTTATACTATCCCTTGACGGCACATGCAATATCCGAAGATCGTTCATGCATCGTCAAGCATTCATTCATACATAAATCATATAGGATATACACTTACCACTTAAGGTAAGTGTATTAACTAATCACATCGAGTATGCACACAGCCCCAAAAACATAGCAAGGAAATGGGGCTAGAAACTCACCTGGATCCTGTTACGTTCGCCGTTAATTGTTATCCCCTTCTTTAGTTGAGCACGGCTAACTGTTAAATATATATTTTTGTTAATTAACCTTCTACATGATTAAGTTGGTGTTTTAGTTAACCAAGTATTCCTACGTTGGGCTTGTTATTTATTTTAAGATATTGAGCTTGTTTGTTTTAAATAGAACATGGGCTTAAGCTTGTGGGTTGAGCTAAGTTAGGCCCAACGGCCCATTACAATATCTGGGTCAGCCGAGAACATTTGGCAAGGTTCCTACGTTGACCGAGATCCCAAGTTTGACCGAGATCATGAGCTGACCGAGAACACAAAGTTTCCGAGAACACATGTTCTTGACCGAGAACACGTGGTCACCGAAAACCTTCCTGGCAGAGAACTCCAAGGCAGAGAACTCGTGGCCGAAAACTCTTGTTGACTGCATGTTTGACATAGAACCATATGGGTTGACCAAGAACCATATGGTTTGACCGAGGATTCCCGATTTTGGCTGAGAACTCCCAGTTCAGCTCATCTTTCTATCTTATGTTTTTACCTTTTCAAGTTAACTTGTTCTATGGTTCAATTCATGAACTTTTAGCCCCTTCTCATCCCCATTCATAACCGTTTTATCCCCATTACTATCACGGCTTCAAGATCTATCCCGTTTTATATATAAAGCTTAAACCTTTATAGAGTTAAAACGTTTTAAGCTAAATCTAGGGCTTCATATATGAGTCGTACATAACCATATGTCTATTGAGTTCATTTTAATCATCAAGTTTGCATTTTTATGAAGCACCTAGATCCGATCTACTCTAGGGTCAAGTTTCATAGTAAACTGTTCACAAAAACGTAACCTTTAACGTAAAGAACATACCTTTTTGGTGTTTCTAGGTTACGACTAGCTTTGATTATGAACCTTGATCTTGCATTTAGCTTGTATCTTTAAGATCTATCAATGAATGGTTTGATTTTGATCTCGGTTTCTTGTTCTTGCTTGCGGCCGAAATGGAAGGGTTTGTGTGTGTGTGTTTTAAGGTGTAAAATGGATAAGATGGATGGAAATGGAAAGATTTAGAGTTTAAGGGGTATTTATACTCCCTTAAGCCCGTGGACCTAAGGTCAATCTTTCCTTTTTAGTCCATGATTAATTCCATTTAGTTAGTCTACTTATCTTTCCCTTTTACCATTTTACTATTTATTTACCAACTCAAGTAAACTTTTCCGTCATAACGAGTCAATATACAATATTATTATTATCCGAAATTTTGGGATGTTACAAGTATTCCCTCCTTAAAGAGGTTTCGTCCCCGAAACCTAACTATTACTTAAACAGACTAGGGTAAAACTTGCGCATCTCATCCTCAGCTTCCCAAGTGGCATCTGACCCTTTGCGATGCTTCCATATTACTTTCACCAATGGTATGACCTTGTGATGAAGTTGTTTTTTCTTGAGATCAACAATCTCTATGGGTTGCTCAATGTAGTTCAGCTGCTCATCAACCTCGATGTCCATCAATGGCACGTGAGACGTATCGTCAGCTAGACATTTATTCAAGCGAGAAACATGGAAGGTTGAATGAATTCCTTCTAACTCTTCGGGCATATCCAGCTTATAAGCCACTTCACCCACACGATCTATAATCTTAAATGGTCCAATGTACCTCAGACTCAACTTTCCCCTCTTTCTGAAACGAATGATTCCTTTCGATTGCGAGACCTTGAGCATCACATTGTCACCAACGTTGAACTCGATTGGTCGTCGCCGCTTATCAGCATAGGACTTCTGACGATCTTGAGCAGCTTTCATTCTAGTCTTTATCTGATCAAAATTTGAAGAAGTTTCTTGCACCACTTCTAAACTTCCCATCTCCTTCTGACCAATCTCTCCCCAACATACCGGGGTTCTACATCGTCTACCGTAAAGCATCTCAAACGGTGACATACCAATACTCGAATGGTAGCTGTTGTTATAGGAGAACTTTGCCAGATGCAGATGATCATCCCAACTTCCACCAAAATCTAAAACACAAGCACGTAGCATATCCTCAAGGGTTTGGATCGTCCTTTCAGACTGTCCATCTGTTTGAGGATGATACGCCGTACTGATGTTCAACCTCGTTCCCATAGCTTCATGGAATTTCTTCCAGAACCTCGAAGTGAATCGAGTATCTCTATCAGACACAATTGACAGAGGCACTCCATGCTTAGATACCACCTCTTTGATGAACAAACTTGCTAACATTTCTGACGAGATGGACTCTCGTATAGGCAGAAAATGAGCACTTTTGGTCAAACGGTCCACTATCACCCAAATGATATCATGGTGTTTAGCTATACGGGGTAGCTTAGTTTTGAAATCCATGGTGATGAGTTCCCATTTCCACTCTGGTATCTCTAGAGGCTGCATCTTTCCATAAGGTTTCTGGTGCTCTGCCTTGACTTGCAAGCAAGTTAGGCACTTACTGACATAATCTACTAAATCATTCTTCATTGCTGGCCACCAGTAGTCTCTCTTCAAATCTTGGTACATCTTTTGTAGTTCTGGATGAATCGAGTATCTTGACTTATAAGCTTCGTCTAAGATTCGACCTCTAAGATCTCAATCACGTGGGATCCACATACGGTCAAACCTAGTCTTAACACCATGAGTGTTTTCCATCAACTCGTCTTGTTGGCCGAAAATTTGTTCTTTCTTCACTAACCCTTCATCTACTAACACCTCTGCCTGCACTTTAATGATTTCTTCAAAAAGACTTTAACTCATAATCAGCTGGTATGACTTAACTGTTGCAAGGACTTCCTTATTCTTACGGCTTAGCGCGTCGGCGACCACGTTAGCTTTACCAAGATTGTACTTAATGTCGCAGTCGTAATCCTTAATCAACTTCAACCATCTCCTCTGTCTCATGTTCAATTACTTCTGCTCGAAGAAGTACTTTAAACTCTTATGATCTGTGTAAATGGTACACTTAGTACCATACAGATAATGCCTCCATATCTTGAGAGCATACACTACAGCTGCTAGCTCTAAATCATGCGTCGGATATGTACTCTCATGGACCTTCAACTGTCTAGAGGCGCAAGCTATCACTTTCCCTCGTTGCATCAACACGCAACCTAAACCACAATGCGAAGTATCAGTACAAACAACCAAATCCTCGTCACCATCGGGTAAAGCAAGGATTGGAGCTTGCGTGAGTCTCTTCTTTAATTCCTGAAAAGCCTCTTCTTGAAACTTACCCCAACTGAATACTATCGACTTTCGGGTCATACCGGTCAACGGTGCGGCTATCTTGGAGAAACCTTTGATGAACCTCCTATAGTAGCCAGCTAACCCTAAGAAGCTTCGTATATCAGTCAGATTCTGTGGAGTCTTCCAATTAGTTATCACTTCAATCTTAGCTGGGTCCACGGTAATCCCTTCTGGATTAATCACGTGACCTAGAAATTGCACTTCTCGCAACCAGAACGCGCATTTCGAAAACTTAGCGTACAACTTCTCTTTCTTCAATGTCTCCAATACCTCTTTCAGATGCTCAGCATGATCAGACTCGCTCTTTGAATAAATCAATATATCGTCGATGAAGATGATAACAGACTTATCCAACATTGACTGACACACCCTATTCATCATGTCCATAAATGCTGCAAGAGAATTTCTTAGACCGAATGACATTACGAGGAACTCGTAGTGTCCATATCGCGTTCGGAATGCTGTTTTGGGGATGTCTGCCTCTTTCACCTTCAACTGATGATAGCCCGATCTGAGTTCTATTCGTGAGAACTAACTTGAACCTTGTAGTTGGTCAAACATATCATCAATCCTTGGCAATGGATATCTATTCTTTACTGTAAGCTTGTTCAACTCACGATAATCAATGCACATTCTCATACTTCCATCCTTCTTCTTCACAAATAACACAGGTGCACCCCACGGGGAAACACTTGGTCTAATAAAACCTTTGTCGAGGAGTTCTTGCAGTTGGGACATCAGTTCTTTCATCTTGGACGACGCTAGATGGTAAGGCGCTTTCGCGACGGGCTGGGCTCCTGGTACTAAATCTATCTGGAATTCTATCTCACGCTCCGGTGGTAACCCCGGAAGATCCTCAGGGAACACTTCTGGGTAGTCGCGCACAATAGGAACATCTTTCATTTCTTTTGTCTCGGCCGTAGCGTTGACAACATACGCCAGGTAGGCACCGCACCCTCGCCTTAACAAACCGTCACTACACTACCTTCTAGGGATTTTAACCTTATTATCCTACTCTTACACACGATCTGAGCTTCGTACTCAGAAAACCAATCCATTCCCAAAAGCACATCGAACCCTCCTAATGTCATTACGTATAGGGTAGCAGGGAACTCATGTCCCTCTAACTCTATCTTACAGTCCTTAACTACTTTCATTATTTTAACTGAAGTGTCACTAGTAGTTTCTACTACAAAGGTTTCATACACACGGCAACATTTCATTTTAGATAATTTACTAAACGGTGTGGCTATGAAACTTTTGTTTGCACCCGAATCGAATAATACCGAAGCGGAAATACCGTTTACTAGAAACGTACCTGTCACAACATCTGGAATCTGCTTGGCCTGTTGTTGAGTCAGCTTTTAAGCTCTGGTCTTTGGCCTTGTCGGTTCCGCATCTTTCTTCCCACTTCCTCCAGCGTCTCCCTCAGTGCATTCCCTAGCAAAGTGACCCGTCTTGCCGCACTTGTAACATGCGGGCTTAGCGTGGCAATCCTGAGCAAAATGCCCCACCTTCCCACATTTGTAACACGCATTTGACCCTAATTTGCATACTCCTCAATGGGACTTTCCACACTTATGGCACACATCAGAACCGGTGCCCTATTTACACTCTCCAGCGTGCATCTTCCCGCAAGTCCTACACGACCTCTTCTCCCACACTCTCTACTTCTTATCTTTAGTGTTCCACAACTGGGTACTGAGTCGTTTAACAGGAGCAACCCTTTTCGTATCCTTCTTTTATTCTTCCACCATAACATCATCCGCAGCAAGGTCTGCATAAACCATCTATGCGAGTTCGATATCAGAGTCAAAAGTAGTAGGTTTACTCGACCTGACTAGCATGCGGATTTTCTGTGGCAATCCCATCACATAGCACTTGATTCTTTTCGCCTCAGTGTTGACCATATCGGGCACCAACCGAGACATTCGGTTGAACTCGGTGGTGTACTCACGATGTGTCATCGTCCCAGCTTTCAAGTTCAGGAACTTCATCTCCGCCCTCTCAAACTCGGCGTCAGCACAAAATTTCCTCATAACCAGTTCCTTCAGATGCTCCCACTTCAAAGCTTTGATTTCCTCCGGGCTCTTTCTCTGCTCAACCGATTCCCACCAGTACATCGCTTCTTCACCGAATGACTGAGTAGCGTAAACCACAGCTTGGTCGGGACGGCACTCGCTAATGCGGATAATTTTATCCATGGCGGTTATCCACTGAAGAGTAGCGATTGCGTCTCCCAAACCAGTAAGCTTTGGCGGGTCGCATCCCTTGAAGGGCTTATAATTGCACCCACCTCGGCCCCTTTTCTTATCATCAACCTTCACAAACCTTACCACACTCGAAGCCTCCCTCTCTCCTTCAACATCTTTCCTAACGCCTCCTCTCGCTCCTTCAGCAGTTCTTTCACGGCCTCCAGCAGACCCCTCTGGGTTCAAGTTCTTCACTGCAGTGGCTACAGCTTGAACAGTAGCTACTTGGATTAAGGGGTCGAGTTGAACCCCTTCATTGTTGTCAAGGTTTCTTCCAGCTGCACTTCCTTCAGCTCCGGTGTTGGAAGCTGTTTCTACCAAAGGTTGTTGGACACGGTGAGGCCTGCCACGACGTCCAGTGCGGCCTCCTGATCCAATAACTGCCCTAGATCCGGTCATCGTATTCTGGAAAGGAAAACACAAACGTCATCATTCAAGGAACTATTTAGTACAAGGATAGTAAGGCTAATAGGTAATAACAGTGGCCAGCTGTGATTAGCTGATCACGTTACTATCCGTGTCCTATACACTTCCTTTAATGAGTCTATTTGTGCTGGTTCTACTTTTAAACAGCTAATCAATCAAACAATCAAGAAATCCTATCCCTACATACATATATTCTTTCTTTAGCAGTTAAGCTAGCATTACCATTCATTATGTAACCATACACTTTACCATTACCGAGCTTGCTTGAGTGACACATGGCTCTCTTGAACTGGCATCTTCTTTCTTTTCTTACTTAAATCCCATTCTCTGTTCGAGTCTAAGCATGTAGGATGCTTAAATCTCTCGAACTTTGCTCTGATACCAACTTGTAAGGCCCCGTTACCGGTGCCTTACATTGGGACGTTGGATTTACTCATTAACATTGTTCTAATCATCAGAGTTAATAAAAACATTCGCGAAATATAAAAACTTTCATAAAGCATTTCATAACAAACCGTAGCTTTTCTTAAAACAACACTTCGTCTTTCAAAATAAACAAAACATTAAACTTAAACGTCTCGAGTCTTCCGATGCCAACCTCTTATTCAATGCCACGTGTCCCCTCAAGAAAGCTGCCTCATCCTACTCACCTGCGTGCATACTAAAAGTCAGCTACGCTGAGTGAGTTCTAGTTAATCAGACCACATACAAAACATTCACATACATTCATACGTATCCGAAGACGCGTATTTTCATCTTTCCTTACCTACTTACATATCTACTTACATACATACTTCTATTCACACGTATACGTGTTTAAAGAGCCTTACGCCCTATAACCTTAGCCGATATTATTAGGGTCAGTCCCCTACATTCGCCGATATTATTAGGGCCGGTTCCCTACGTTCGCCGATATTATTAGGTTCGGTTCCCTACATTTGCCGATATTTTTAGGGTTGGTTCCCTACATTCGCCGATATTATTAGGGTCGGTTCCCTACATTCGCCGATATTATTAGGGTCGGTTCCCTACATTCGCAGATATAATTAGGGTCAGTTCCCTACATTGCCGACATTATTGGGGTCAGTTCCCTTGTTTTATCTATACCTTTCGTACCTTTCTATACATTCATAATTATATCTTTCATACGTAGAAACATCATCTATACATCATATATATGTCAATCATATCTTTATACTATCCCTTGACGGCACATGCAATATCCGAAGATCGTTCGTGCATCTTCAAGCATTCATTCATACATAAATCATATTGGGCATACACTTACCACTTAAGGTAAGTGTATTAATTAATCACATCGAGTATGCACACAACCCCGAAAACATAGCAAGGAAATGGGGCTAGAAACTCACCTGGATCCTGTTGCATTCGCCGTTAATTGTTAACCCCTTCTTTAGCTGAGCACGGCTAACTGTTAAATATATATTTTTGTTAATTAACCTTCTACTTGATTAAGTTGGTGTTTTAGTTAACCAAGTATTCCTACGTTGGGCTTGTTATTTATTTTAAGATATTGGGCTTGTATGTTTTAAATAGAACATGGGCTTAAGCTTGTGGGTTGAGCTAAGTCAGGCCCAACGGCCCATTATAGTATCGGGGTCAGCCGAGAACATTTGGCAAGGTTCCTACGTTGACCGAGATCCCAAGTTTGACTGAGATCATGAGCTGACCGAGAACACAAAGTTGCCGAGAACACGTGGTAACTGAGAACCTTCCTGGCCGAGAACTCCAAGGCAGAGAACTCGTGGCCGAAAACTCTTGTTGACTACATGTATGACCGAGAACCATATGGTTTGACCGAGAACCATATGGTTTGACCGATGATTCTCGATTTTGGCCGAGAACCCCCAGTTCAGCTCATCTTTCTATCTTATATTTTTACCTAGTCTAGTTAACTTGTTCTATGGTTCAAATCATGAACTTTTAGCCCCTTCTCATCCCCATTCATAACCGTTTTACCCCCATTACTATGACGGCTTCAAGATCTATCCCGTTTTATATATAAAGCTTAAACCTTTATAGAGTTAAAACGTTTTAAGCTAGGTCTAGGGCTTCATATATGAGTCATACATAACCATATTTCTATTGAGTTAATTTTAATCATCAAGTTTGCATTCTTATGAAGCATCTAGATCCGATCTACTCTAGGGTCAAGTTTCACAGCAAACCGTTCACAAAAACGTAACCTTTAACGTAAAGACCATACCTTTTTGGTGTTTCTAGGTTACGACTAGCTTTGATTATGAACCTTGATCTTGCATTTAGCTTGTATCCCAAAGATCTATTAATGAAAGGTTTGATTTTGATCTTGGTTTCTTGTTCTTGCTTGCGGCCGAAATGAAAGGGTTTGTGTGTGTGTTTTAAGGTGTAAAATGGGTAAGATGGATCGAAATGGAAAGATTTAGGGTTTAAGGGGTATTTATACTCTCTTAAGCCCATAGACCTAAGGTCTATCTTTCCTTTTTTGTCCATAATTAATTCCATTTAATTAGCTTACTTATCTTTCCCTTTTACCATTTTACTATTTATTTACTAACTCAAGTAAACTTTTCCGTCATAACGAGTCTATATACAATATTATTATTATCCGAAATTTTGGGATGTTACATTCAACGCCAAGAGAACTACTTATTAACATTTTGAACGGTTACGTTTTATTTTAAACGCGTTAATACACTATATTGTAATAAAGTATAATTTTTTTATTAACTAAAATATAGTAAATAAAAATTAATATATTATTACCTTAAAATTAGGCACTTGTAACAGAAAATTATAAACGATTTTTAATATTTTTATTGTTAATACATTATACCTTTTTGATAAACAAATCTTTAATAACATTGAATATATGTTTACATATTTCTTTTTTCTATTTTCTTTTTAAAATTGATATGAAATATAATTTTCAGTTATCCATACTATTTTAGTTTCTTAAAACAAATTAAAATATATGTTAGAATTAAGATGTGTAGACGAATAAATTATGTTAATTAGAGGCGCAAAGATATTATTCCTTATTTTTTACTTATATCTGGTTTACTCAATTTATATTGTTTCCTTACTTGGCAACAAAATTAACAAATTTAGTTGTGTTACATATAAAAAATCAATTTTTTGGTTTTTAATTAAGATCATACAAATTATTTTTTTAGATTTTAATTTGAACTAAAATTTTCAAAAACGCATTATGCTAAATATAATTAAAAATACCAAAATTATTTTGACTCACAGATTGGTTCTAAAAGTCGATGTGCCAATAATGTTACTAATGAATATGAATCAGAAAAACGGTTTGTGTAATGGAACTAGATTGCGAGTAATTAAGTTGAGAAAGGTGTTTTGTTGAAGTAAAACTTATTTCAAGTACTAATACTGGTTATTGCATTTATATAATTCATTGTGGTGTAACACCTTCAGATATGAAACTTTCGTTTAAATTGAAGAGAATGTAGTTTTTTTCTAGTTGTAGTCTGTTTTGCAATGACCATTAAAAGAAGTCAAGGTCAATTTCTAGCAAAAGTTGACATATATCTCAGAGACCCGGTATTTACACATGGACAACTCTTTGTAGCTTTATCGAAAGCGAAGAGTGGTGTTCAAATTCTTATTAAAAAATGAAGATAACGTTACAAATAAAGAATCAATATGGTTTATAAGAAAGTCTTTTTAATAGCTTATGAATTTTACATTTTTAACTTTTGATTATGTTTTCAAAGACTGTAATTTAAATGTTATTTGGGTTTATCTTTGTATTTCACAATCATTTGTATTCGTACAAATATTATTTACAACTTAAAGTATGTTGTTATCCTGAATAATATATAACAACTTATGCTGTCCTTTCAAATGACATGTGTTTGTTCGAAAATTTCAATATTTTCACCCATGTCATACACGGGTTAATAACCTAGTTAGTAGTATAACAAACGAGATTTTGGTTTTGGTTTATGTTTTTTATCATATGTATCTACAATCCTGACAATAGTAAAGTTTCTCAAAATGCTCACCTTTATCTTAATTCAGATCTCTTTGTTTGGGACGTTAACTGAATTTAAAGTTTATTGTTTCATGTTATTTAAACCATGAATATCCAATTTATCTTCGTTTGATGTTAATTGAGTACATATAAATTAATAAAATGAATTTCACTTTTTATCACATATCATTCATTTCTCAAATAATATAACAAATATTAAACATCCATATAGTTGATTAGTTGCCATTACTTTTTTATATATATTTTTTTGCCACGTATTACTTTCTGATATAACATGATATTTCTAAAAGAACAAACAATCGGTCTTCATCTTAATAGAAATGTGAAAACACTAAACCTGATTTATTTTCTCATAATTTTGAATCTTAAATTGAAGTAAGAAAAAAAAAATATGTTATCTGTAGCTATTTAACTTATGTAATGAAAATGTTTATAATTATTTATAAATATTATCTTCATTTATAAATAGTATCTTCATTTATTTTTTTGTTGTTTTTGTTTTATTATCATCCCATGTAATACATAGAAGCTTATAGTTTCTTATAAATAAAAAAAAATACCAACGAAGAGATGAGTAGTATTACTAACTAAAGATAATACTGTAATTATATTTTATTTATACAATGTCAGGTTGTGGTTTTTTCTAAATCCCCCCCCCCACCCCAATGGTGGTAAAGTTTCGTTCACAATCATATAATATCTTTCTATTTCTTATATTGTAAACTCCTCAAATATACGCAAAGCAAAATAATTCGAAAAACTCGAACACACGGTTTAAGAATATGACAAAAATACAAATTTTGTTCTTTAAACATAACTGATATATGGATCATGTCATTTAAGAAGTTTATTTTCAGTTTTCAGGTGATGTCCTTTACGAAACATGTTTATTTTATTTTCATCATTTTGACTAACGGTAATCCAAAAACCCAGTTAAGTGGTATCATGTTATAACATCCTAAAATTTATATTAATAAATAAAAGGAATTTTGTTTGTTTATTGTGTGTTAATATTTAATTAAAATTAAACAAAAGAGGGGTGTGGACTTGGGTGGGAAAATATGGAATAAGGGATGGGATGGGTCTTAGGTCAATGGGCTTAAGAGAGTATAAATACCCCTTAAAGTCCCTAAAACCCTAAAACCCTCATTCATATCCATCCCATGATTCTATTAATAATAATAGTTGAAGAATTAGTCTATATTTAACCACGCTGTATCTTCATTCTCTACACACTCAAAACACACACACACACACACACACAAACCCTTCCTTATACGGCCGCAAGTAAGAACGGGGATCCAAGACCAAAATCCGAGCCTAGATGCTTATAAATCTTGGATAAATGAACAAGATACAAGATTAGTATTTCATATCAAGCTAACCGTGAACTAACAAACACGTAAAGGTACGCTGTTTATCTTAAAGAATACGTTTTTATAAACGGTTTGCCTTGAGACTTAACCCTAGAGTGGATCGGGTCTAGATAAATCATAAAGTTACAAACTTGATGTTTCAAATGGACTTAACGAACTCATGGTTATAAACGGCTCATAAAGAAACCCTGGATTTAGTTTGAACGTTTTAAGCCCTAAAGGTCCAAGCTTTATGGATACAAGGGTCAAGTATTAGCCGGAAATGGTCGTAGGGACGTTTACGGGATAATATAATATCATAATAAGGGTTTAAAGGTTAAGACATACATGTAAAACGATAATAAAGGACCAAAACCTTAGCCCGCGGCCCATTCGAATGCAAGGAACTACAGGTCATTCCAATACAATGTGTAAATTGATTACACTATACACGCTCGAATACAATGGCTGGTTCGAATCCTTTGCAAGGATCGAATACATTATAAAATTTGAATACATTGTGGTATTCGATTACATTAGCATGGTTCGAATACAATGTGTAAATCGATTACACGTCCACGTTCGAATACAGTTGTGCATTTGATTGCTATGCCAATATTCGCACACATGTTAAGACACTATTACAATTACTTAGTTCGTATACAAGTGGGTTATTTGATTACTTATTGAACTCACATATATCATATACATTCGAATTTATCCATAGACTCGAATACAAAGGACGGTTCGATTGCTATATAAGGATTCGAATACACTGATCACGTACGATTACAATCTAGGACCCGCATACACTATACATATTCGATTACATAAGGAGTTTCAAATACATTATGCATATTCGATTTCTTTGGCCATTCGAATACAATGGACCAGTTGATTACATATACACGTTAGAATACAAAGGACTGACTCGATTACAATATGAGACTCGAATACATACAAGTTCTCGAGTGCTATATGCATGTTAGAATGCATTGTATGACTTGAATACTATGTACATGTAACACCCCGTAACCGCAGCGGAAACGTACACGGGATGCAACAGACACATCTGATATCAACAGCATTGTTTATAAAGAAAACACCACTACATTAATTTAAACGTATTACATTGTTCTGAGTTTCATAACCATCTAAGCGTTATCACATAAGTGTTACCGATAGTACATTAACATATTTAATGCAAAATATAGATCTCTAGACTTCCACAAAATAGCACACAGCATCGAACACATATCACTCATTCCGATTTGAGTGTACCTAGAAAGCATGTAAAGAAAACGGGTCAACTACGAATAGTTGGTGAGTTTCACTAATTTAAATAAACCATAACAAATCATTATAATAATCATAAATAAGCGATGTAATTATGCTGAGCCCACAAGTGAGAACTCTGTTAATCCCAAAACATATCGATTAACCTCCGGGAACTCTGTTACCCCAGAATACTTCCAATAACCTCTGGGAACTCTGTTACCCCAGAAACACATTTAATAACCTCTGGGAACTCTGTTACCCCAGAAACACATTTAATAACCTCTGGGAACTCGGTTACCCCAGAAACACATTTAATAACCTCTGGGAACTCGGTTACCCCAGAACACTGTTTCGGGCCTTACACTGTTAGCAACTCAGACAATTACCATCTTAATTCATTACCGTACGATTCCCGTACAATAAACATTATATAAATACGTTCATTTCCATGCGATCAGCATGTACTTAAACACTTTGATAAAAACATGCTTTCCGCCCCGGGAAAATATTTAAAACAGTTCAGTAAAAAGCGGCTCGTGAAAACTCACCTTCTTGTGAGCAAAGACGTACTACGGTGCACGGCTACTGGTACAGATCTGTAATACGATCCCCAAATCGTTACTACACAATTTCTATCAATATAACTTAAATTCGTGTTAACCGGTACGTCCGGGGACACTGTTAACCCAGTACCGTACACGATCCGGGGACCATGTTAACCCCGATACACTTCACAGGACTTAGATTGTGATATCACTTAGAGTTCTTTAGTCAAAACTACCGATAGTTTGTTTTCTCGTTTTGCGTGCCTAGCACGGTTATCCGTCTTTATGTTTTCTAAAAATGAGTTTGACCACATACGTCCCGAAAATAGTCATTATTGATATTTTCATTAAAGTGGTGAAATTAGAGCTCGGTTAGACACCCCGTTTGGCCGCGGGGCCCGTTTCCGCCTTTAATACACCGGAAACGGTTAAGTCGGGTAAAATTACCCAAATCATCCGAATCATTTTCGGATGATTTATTTTTACTTGATTAACTTAGTTTCATAAAAATCATCCATTTTTAAGGTTTTCAAACACCAGTCAGCTCGCTTAGGCGAACCTTGCCGGTTTACTCGTTTTAAGCTTTAAAAGTTTGTTTTTAAGTTCCATTTAGCACAAATAAATATCCGTTTAGTCTCGGACCATGAAATTTTGTACAAACCATATTTTGACAGTAAGGAATTTTATAAAATTTTTCCAGAATTAATTTTTATATCTAAAATTTATTTAACCATTTTTAAACGTCATTTAAACACCAAATATGTCGAAAATACCAAACGACCTTCGAAAAATCCCAAATTTTTCTGGGATGACCCCTGTCACCCACATAGTTCCCTGTAATTTTTCCAGAACCAAAAACTCATTTTTCATGCCATTTTTACCAAAACCGAGCTAGAAATCCCTAAAACTCGTTTTACCGAAAAGCCTACTTAGAGTTCTCCAATGAACCTGAAATTTTGTGTGTGACTTGGCCAAAACCGAGCATTAAATTCACCAAATATTCATCCTTTATCCAAAAATTACCAAAAATTCACAGATCTCATATTTTCATGTGTAGATCATCTCTGTGAAATTTCGTGACCCAACTCTAGGTCTATCATAATCTGTCCAAATTATCTAAATCATACGAAAACCAAACTACCTTGTGTTTTCTATCGTTAGATCGCAAAGATCTTGGTTTCTAGCCTTTGCTAGCCACTAGATACAACACCTACAAGCACAACAACACCACACCAAGTAATTTATACCCACAATCAAGCCATTTCTTTCATGGTTTCGATTAAAACATCAAAACAAAGATTTTGACCGTAAAAATTCGTTTTTGACTCTTTTAACTACTTTCTTGGACCAAGATCCTTTGTATAACTTGTATACATCACTTGATCCTCCAAGAATCGGTTTCATCTCGGGTTTTCACCCATTTTTCATTTGAAACCTCATTTTCTCAAGATTATGGAATCAAAACTATGAATCAAACATTATAACCGTGTTTTTACCTTACAATTCTTGTTAGAAATCAAGGGTTTTGGATGAATGTGTAAAGGGTTGAAGGAGTTGGAGAGTTAGAAAAAAGAAAAATGAATTGTGTATGTGTGTGCATAGACCGATCGGTCTTGATGTGGTGTGGGGTGGGGCCCACATCTCAAATATTGGCCACACATTTGGATTGTGTAATCCGGATAATGTTGTGGATAATCTGGTTCAGTTCGTTTCTCGGTTAAACGTTTAATTCCGCTCAAAACGAGGCCAAAACGGTCGTTTTTTCGGCTTAAAAATGAAATTTATATAAAACTGATTTAAAAACTTTAAAAACTTAAACCATGACATTTAATGACTTAACACATCGTATTGTCGGTAATTGTGCATCTTTTTCGGCTTGATCGATCGTCTCTTGCTTGGTTTGATGTTAAAGGTTTCGTTTATCGTACCGACGTACTAATAAATCGAAATCCTTTTTCTGTGCTATAATTCACTTATCCCGAAGCTTTAATACTTCGTAAACATCACTAAACATTATATATTTCGTCTACAATGTAATTCCCGATTCGTTCGGGTTTCAATAACCGTTCATCGATTAATCGTAATTCCAATACGACTAGTTGTACATTTGAGTATAATTCGTACTGAGAATCTTATATACTCGTATAATCACATTATAATTCATATATTCAATATTAAATAACACGTAAATAGTATATTCCGGCTAGAGTATACCTGAATTTGCCGGAATTGTTACATTCTCCCCCCGTTACAAAAATTTCGTCCTCGAAATTTTATGCATCAACTATTTCCTTTTGCGGAAATAGGTGGGGGTATTTCTTCCGAAATTCGTCCTTTCGTTCCCATGTATATTCTGGGCCTCGTTGCGAGTTCCATCTAACTTTGACCAACGAGATCTTATTGTGTCTAAGTTGTTTGATTTTCCCGTCTACTATTTCTATGGGCTCCTCGACAATGTTGAGCTTATCATTTATTTGGACACCCTCTAAAGGTAACACCGATGTCTCATCCGACAGACACCTTTTCAAGTTCGACACGTGAAACACGTTGTGAACTGCACTCAGTTCATCAGGCAGTTCTAATCGGTATGCTACAGGACCGATTTTTGCAATAATGTCGAATGGTCCAATGTATCTAGGGGCTAACTTCCCCGCCTTTCCAAATCTGACTACTCCTTTCCAAGGTGATACTTTCAAATACACTTTATCACCTTTCTCAACTGATAATGGTTTTCTACGGGTATCGGCATAACTCTTCTGCCGATCCCGTGCGGCCTTCAGATTGTTCTTAATTTCAAGGATTTTGCTGGTCGTTTCCTGGACCAGATCTGATCTAATAACCTGTGTGTCGCCCACTTCAGTCCAGCAGAGTGGTGATCGGCATTTCCGACCATACAATGCTTCGTAAGGCGCTGCCTTTATACTGCTATGATAACTGTTATTATAGGAAAATTCAACGAGTGGGAGATGTTGATCCCAATTTCCTTTAAAATCTAGTACGCATGCACGAAGCAAATCCTCCAGGGTTTGGATGGTCCTCTCAGACTGGCCGTCGGTCTGAGGGTGGTAAGCTGTGCTTAGATCAATACGCGTTCCCAGCGCTTCTTGGACAGCTTGCCAAAGTTTGGAGGTGAAATGGCTATCCCGATCGGAGATGATCGAGATGGGTATCCCATGACGAGACACAAATTCATTTATATAAATCTGCGCAAGTCTCTCGGTGTTATAATTATTTCTAATCGGAATAAAATGTGCCGATTTGGTTAATCGATCCACGACTACCCAAATTGCATCATGTCCTCGGGACGTCTTGGGGAGATGTGTCACAAAATCCATCGTGATCTGCTCCCACTTCCATTCAGGAATTTCCGGTTGTTGTAACATTCCCGAAGGTTTCTGGTGCTCCGCCTTAACCCTCGCACACGTCGTACACTTGCCGACGTATGTGGCTATATCCTTTTTCATACCCGGCCACCAATAGAATTCCTTCACATCCTTGTACATCTTATCCGATCCCGGATGTATGGAATATTTTGATTTATGCGCTTCGTTCATGATCAATTCACGAAGATTATGGAGGGTCGGGATCCAAATCCGATTTTTGAAGTAGAGAATTTCGTCCTTGCGCTGATCGAAATTCTTCTCGTTACCGAAAAGTCCCTCTTTTTCCAAGTGTTCCTCTTCCAATGCCTCGCGTTGAGCGAATCGAATCAAATCCGAAAGGTTCGACTGGACTATCATCCCCATCGCTTGCACTCGCAATGGCTTAACCCGATCCTTCCTACTCAAGGCATCGGCTACGACGTTAGCCTTGCCAGGGTGATAACGGATGTCACAGTCATAGTCGCTTAACAACTCGACCCATCTTCGTTGCCTCATATTCAGTTCTTTCTGATCGAATATGTGTTGCAAACTTTTATGATCGGTGAAGATGGTGCACTTTGTACCGTAGAGATAATGTCTCCAGATTTTAAGTGCAAAGATAACTGCTCCCAGTTCTAAGTCATGAGTAGTGTAATTTTTCTCGTGTATTTTTAACTGTCGAGAAGCATAGGCTATAACCTTATTATCTTGCATCAACACGCATCCTAACCCTCTACGGGATGCGTCACAATACACGACAAAACCATCGTCTCCGTCGGGGAGACTTAAGATCGGCGCTTGGCACAATTTTTGTTTTAGCGTTTGAAACGCCGTTTCCTGTTCTTCTCCCCAATCATACTTTCGATCCTTTTGAGTCAGGAGGGTTAAAGGTTGGGCGATGCAGGAAAAGTTCTCTATAAATCGACGATAGTATCCAGCTAAGCCTAAGAATTGGCGGATTTCCTTTGGCGATTTAGGCGCTTGCCAATTCTTAACTGCTTCAACCTTACTTGGATCAACGTGTATTCCTTGGTGATTTATAACGTGACCAAGGAATTGCACTTCTTGTAACCAGAAGTTACACTTGGAGAATTTTGCATACAACTTCTCCTGATTTAGAAGCTCTAAAATTAATCTTAAGTGTTGCTCGTGGTCTTCTTTACTCTTCGAGTATATCAAAATATCGTCAATAAACACGATGACGAATTTATCGAGGTAGGGTTTACAGACTCGATTCATGAGATCCATGAATACTGCTGGTGCATTTGTTAGCCCAAACGGCATAACTAAGAACTCGTAATGGCCGTAGCGAGTCCGGAATGCGGTTTTTGGGATATCCTCCTCCTGAATTCTAACCTGACGGTATCCCGATCTAAGATCTATTTTTGAGAAGTAGCTCGCACCTTGTAGTTGGTCGAACAGATCATCGATTCGGGGGAGAGGATACCTATTTTTGATTGTCAACTTGTTCAACTCCCTGTAATCAATGCACATTCTAAGGCTCCCGTCCTTCTTTTTCACGAATAGTACCGGTGCACCCCACGGGGAATAACTAGGACGTATAAATCCTTTATCCAACAATTCTTGCAACTGGTTGGATAACTCTTGCATCTCGGATGGTGCAAGTCGGTAGGGCGCCTTAGCAACAGGGCCAGCTTGAGGTAATAAGTCGATTCTGAATTCGACCTGTCGGGTTGGCGGTAATCTAGGAAGTTCCTCTGGGAAAACTTGTGGAAATTCGCGTACCACGGGAATATCGTCCACCCGTTTTTCCTCAGAATCAGTGGCCGTCAGGCTCGCTAGATACGCCACACATCGCTGACGTATATATTTTAACACCTTGAGGTGGGATATAAATGGTATCATGGTGCCGGATTTTTCTCCCTGCACAAATACCTCCTCGTCATCCGACACCCGGATCTTGACGATTTTCTTTTCACAGTTTATTTCTACTTTGTTACGTGCTAACCAATCCATTCCCACTATTACGTCAAAACTACCCAATTCTACCGGTAACAAGTCAATCGGAAAGGATTGTTCGTTCAGAATAAAAGGGCAATTCCGAACTATCTGATTAACTATCATGGTTTTACCGTTAGCGACTTCTACGGTGTAAGGTTCTATGGTTTCACCAATAGGAAGGTTTGCTATCGAAAGGAATCTAACGGAGACAAAACTTCTATCGGCGCCTGTATCAAATAATACAGAAGCGTAATGATCAGAGACGAGGAATGTACCTGTCACTACGCTGGGGTCCTGGCGTGCCTCGTTCGCCCCCATCACGAATGCTCGGCCTCGCGCCGGATTGGACGACGATGCCTGACCTGCGGGTTGCCGCCCATTTCCTCCCTGGTTCAGCTTCGGACAGTGTCTTTTGAAGTGATCCGTGCTGCCGCATTCATAGCAAGCACGGCTGGTGGTCACCATTTGGTTTCCTTGCGGGTTCTGCTGTCGGGCTGGTTGGGTCTTAAATGGTTGCGCACGGATAGGTTGCGGTTGTCGGTTCAGGTTGTTCAGATTTGTCTTACAATTTGGTGCGTAGTGTCCAATCCTGCCACACCGGTGGCACACCACCTCTTTGCACACGCCACCATGGTGGTAACCACATTTCCCACACTTAGGAAACGTTCCCTTCTGCGGTTCTTGCCTTCCGCCCGAACTAGTCATGGCGTTGTTCTGGGCAGTGGGTCTAGCAAGTTTACGTTGCTGCTTTTCCTGGGTCCTATGGTCATGTGAACTCCGCTTCCCCCCAGCGGACTCTCCTGCCACCTTCAGTGACCCGCTTCTTAAGAAATCATACGTGACGATACCAGCTTGCGTCACCGCACCCTCATACGTCTGGTGTCCCCCAGAATTGACTATACTCCTTACAACTGGAGTTAGCCCCCAAATATAACGCTCCACCCTCTTTGACTCTGGGGTGACCAACCATGGTACCAATCGCGACAACTCATTAAACCGGTTCGTATAACCCAAATGGTATGCCCCCTGCATTTCCAGGTTCCACAATTCATTTTCTAATTTTTGCAATTCGTTTTTCGGGCAGAAATGTTCCAGTACAAGAGCCTTGAGCTCCGTCCAGGTCATGCGGTTTGTCGCCGCCTGGCCCCGGGTCTGCACTATCGTGTTCCACCATGTCAAGGCATGGTCCGTGAATGTGCAGGCAGCATACTTAACAACTCAATCCTCGGGGCAGTTAATGATATTCACCACGGATTATATTTTCTCGATCCATTTAACTAATCCATTTGGTCCTTCAGACCCGCTAAACTCTAGAGGTTTGCACAACATAAAGTCCTTGATCGAACATCCCCTGGATGCACGAATCGGTTCAGTACGGTTCGTCTCTACCATAGGTATAGGGCCATTACTGTCTGTAACGACCACCCTAGGCGGTGCGTCATTACTCGGAATCGTGTTATCATTCTGCGGAGGATCAGTATTTCGTTCCCCGTCATTATTGGTGGTCGTTTGATTGCTCGGAGGGGTTGGATTGGTCGAATTGTTAATACTGGCGGCGATGCGCGATACTATATCCGGTATCGCCGCCTCTAACTGTTGAGCAATCAAACGACTCACGTCCACTTCCGACAATTGGGCTGAACGTTTTGGTGCCATTCTACACAACATCAAGAAAATATATATAATCAATACAAGTTCCAATCATAAAACACAACAAACATTCCATTCATTAATAAACGTTAGTACATATTACACAAACATCCGTTCATATTACTTTCCTGTCACTATTACATTAGTTAAGTTTTCATACGTAGGGCCTATGTCGGCATCATCTCGACATAACCCGCAACGGGTCAGTGCTTGAATGATACCCAAAAGTATCTATAATGATATGCCCCAAAAGAGACCCTCCTAAGGGCCAATAGTTGTATTATAACTACCCAAGATTCACTCTTTGTTAGCATCACCACTAACTGCTTACACCGAGTATCAAAAAGCGGTCCCTGACTACCACCACCCTAACATGATCTAAACACGGTGGTATACCAACCACACCAACACCGCCGCCATCCCCACAATCACTGCCATTAAACCCCGGATCCGTGTTTCCATCCGGTCAATCAACCCCAGGGAGTAGGCGTCCTCCCTCCTCAGCTGCGCGATCGCATGCTGGCTGTCCAGTATGCAATCCACCAAGAGGTTCCTCCTCTGAATACCCACCGTCAAGGCGGTGGTGTGCTCATTCATCCGCTCGGTGAGCTCCCGGAGCCACGCCGCCTCGGTGGAGGGACGCTCATCCCTCACTGGTCTGGGGGTACCCCACACAGGTGGCGGCACAGGCCCGGGCTGGGGGCGGGAGGACTCGCCTCTGTGGTAAGTGGATCTGGGTGTGGTAGAGGTAGGTGAAACATACGGGACACTGATCCGCGCTGTGAGGCGGGGACCGGGTCTGGGAGGGGTGGGGGTGACCTGAGGTGCGGGTGGGGTGGGAGACCTGGTAACCCTAGCAGGGGAGGACAAGCTAGCACTCCTAAGGCTAGTCTCAGAAGGCTCGGTGCTGGAAGCTAAGCGTACACTCCTAGAGTCCCCGGAACTGGCCTCCTCCGGGTCCTCCTCTACAGATAAACTTCGTGATCTTGACATGTTTACCTATACACAAGTTAGCAACCATATAGTCCTTTCCATAGTGTAAATCATAATCAAATTAATATACACTTACTTATACAACTTGACCACATAACAATATTATCACATATTTGCACGTATGTTGCCAATTTTACCTATTAATGTCCCCCGTGACTTTCCCTGAATTCCCTCGTGCAGACAAGTCTGTTGTTATGTTCCGGACCATAATAACCCACTTGTCCATCCAAGTTCATCCCGATCTCGTCACAATAAATTATTAGTTGATATTCAGATCCTATAATACTTGAGCTACTGGTTATATTTTAGGTATCTTTTAAAGACATCCTAATTCTTTATAACCAATGGCTCTGATACCAAGTTCTGTAACACCCCGTAACCGCAGCGGAAACGTACACGGGATGCAACAGACACATCTGATATCAACAGCATTGTTTATAAAGAAAACACCACTACATTAATTTAAACGTATTACATTGTTCTGAGTTTCATAACCATCTAAGCGTTATCACATAAGTGTTACCGATAGTACATTAACATATTTAATGCAAAATATAGATCTCTAGACTTCCACAAAATAGCACACAACATCGAACACATATCACTCATTCCGATTTGAGTGTACCTAGAAAGCATGTAAAGAAAACGGGTCAACTACGAATAGTTGGTGAGTTTCACTAATTTAAATAAACCATAACAAATCATTATAATAATCATAAATAAGCGATGTAATTATGCTGAGCCCACAAGTGAGAACTCTGTTAATCCCAAAACATATCGATTAACCTCCGGGAACTCTGTTACCCCAGAATACTTCCAATAACCTCTGGGAACTCTGTTACCCCAGAAACACATTTAATAACCTCTGGGAACTCTGTTACCCCAGAAACACATTTAATAACCTCTGGGAACTCGGTTACCCCAGAAACACATTTAATAACCTCTGGGAACTCGGTTACCCCAGAACACTGTTTCGGGCCTTACACTGTTAGCAACTCAGACAATTACCATCTTAATTCATTACCGTACGATTCCCGTACAATAAACATTATATAAATACGTTCATTTCCATGCGATCAGCATGTACTTAAACACTTTGATAAAAACATGCTTTCCGCCCCGGGAAAATATTTAAAACAGTTCAGTAAAAAGCGGCTCGTGAAAACTCACCTTCTTGTGAGCAAAGACGTACTACGGTGCACGGCTACTGGTACAGATCTGTAATACGATCCCCAAATCGTTACTACACAATTTCTATCAATATAACTTAAATTCGTGTTAACCGGTACGTCCGGGGACACTGTTAACCCAGTACCGTACACGATCCGGGGACCATGTTAACCCCGATACACTTCACAGGACTTAGATTGTGATATCACTTAGAGTTCTTTAGTCAAAACTACCGATAGTTTGTTTTCTCGTTTTGCGTGCCTAGCACGGTTATCCGTCTTTATGTTTTCTAAAAATGAGTTTGACCACATACGTCCCGAAAATAGTCATTATTGATATTTTCATTAAAGTGGTGAAATTAGAGCTCGGTTAGACACCCCGGTTGGCCGCGGGGCCCGTTTCCGCCTTTAATACACCGGAAACGGTTAAGTCGGGTTAAATTACCCAAATCATCCGAATCATTTTCGGATGATTTATTTTTACTTGATTAACTTAGTTTCATAAAAATCATCCATTTTTAAGGTTTTCAAACACCAGTCAGCTCGCTTAGGCGAACCTTGCCGGTTTACTCGTTTTAAGCTTTAAAAGTTTGTTTTTAAGTTCCATTTAGCACAAATAAATATCCGTTTAGTCTCGGACCTTGAAATTTTGTACAAACCATATTTTGACAGTAAGGAATTTTATAAAATTTTTCCAGAATTAATTTTTATATCTAAAATTTATTTAACCATTTTTAAACGTCATTTAAACACCAAATATGTCGAAAATACCAAACGACCTTCGAAAAATCCCAAATTTTTCTGGGATGACCCCTGTCACCCACATAGTTCCCTGTAATTTTTCCAGAACCAAAAACTCATTTTTCATGCCATTTTTACCAAAACCGATCTAGAAATCCCTAGAACTCGTTTTACCAAAAAGCCTACTTAGACTTCTCCAATGAACCTGAAATTTTGTGTGTGACTTTTATATGTTATAAAAAGCTTATATTAAATTTTCCAGAATTTTTCATGATGTTTAGCTAATTTTCACCATTTTTGGCCAAAACCGAGCATTAAATTCACCAAATATTCATCCTTTATCCAAAAATTACCAAAAATTCACAGATCTCATATTTTCATGTGTAGATCATCTCTGTGAAATATCGTGACCCAACTCTAGGTCTATCACAATCTGTCCAAATTATCTACATCGTACGAAAACCGAACTACCTTGTGTTTTCTAACGTTAGATCGCAAAGATCTTGGTTTCTAGCCTTTGCTAGCCACTAGATACAACACCTACAAGCACAACAACACCACACCAAGCAAGTTATACCCACAATCAAGCCATTTATTTCATGGTTTCGATTAAAACATCAAAACAAAGATTTTGACCGTAAAAATTCGTTTTTGACTCTTTTAACTACTTTCTTGGACCAAGATCCTTTGTATAACTTGTATACATCACTTGATCCTCCATGAATCGGTTTCATCTCGGGTTTTCACCCATTTTTCATTTGAAACCTCATTTTCTCAAGATTATGGAATCAAAACTATGAATCAAACATTATAACCTTGTTTTTACCTTACAATTCTTGTTAGAAATCAAGGGTTTTGGATGAATGTGTAAAGGGTTGAAAGGGTTTTGGAGTTGGAGAGTTAGAAAAAAGAAAAATGAATTGTGTATGTGTGTGCATAGACCGATCGGTCTTGATGTGGTGTGGGGTGGGGCCCACATCTCAAATATTGGCCACACATTTGGATTGTGTAATCCGGATAATGTTGTGGATAATCTGGTTCAGTTCGTTTCTTGGTTAAACGTTTAATTCCGCTCAAAACGAGGCCAAAACGGTCGTTTTTCGGCTTAAAAATGAAATTTATATAAAACTGATTTAAAAACTTTAAAAACTTAAACCATGACATTTAATGACTTAACACATCGTATTGTCGGTAATTGTGCATCTTTTTCGGCTTGATCGATCGTCTCTTGCTTGGTTTGATGTTAAAGGTTTCGTTTATCGTACCGACGTACTAATAAATCGAAATCCTTTTTCTGTGCTATAATTCACTTATCCCGAAGCTTTAATACTTCGTAAACATCACTAAACATTATATATTTCGTCTACAATGTAATTCCCGATTCGTTCGGGTTTCAATAACCGTTCATCGATTAATCGTAATTCCGATACGACTAGTTGTACATTTGAGTATAATTCGTACTGAGAATCTTATATACTCGTATAATGTCACACCCGGCCCTGAGCGGCGGAAACAGCCGGGCGCGCGCGAGTGGGGATTGATAATTAAGCACGGGCCATTGCAAACATTCAAAGTAAGATTTTCATTGCGCATGAAAAGGTTAATACAAATACATTACATTGTTTAAAAATCACATAAAAACATCCAAGTATAAAAACTGTTGAAGATTTCCACGCCATATCCCTTTGCGCGGCGGGAACAACCACGCGCATCGAAGGGATAGAACTAAAATCTTCCAAAAAGCTAGTTTTAGATGTTCAGCGTGAGGTGCTCTAAGTGTGACTCCATGCGCTACCTAGTTATCTCCAGAAAGACACGTAAAACATTTGAATCAGTATAAACTGAGTGAGTTCACAAGTTTTAGTAACTTGATAAATCGTATCGCGTCATAAACATAATAGCATCATTGAAACACATGCTTAGTAAAACAGTTCTGAAAACATAATCTGATAAAAATCGTTCCGCGGTTTACGCGCGAACATTTCTGGGAACTGTGCTCGTCTGTGTAAGTGGCGCTGCCACTACGAGCGAAACAAGTAATACCGTCCCGCGGGTTACGCGCGGACACATCTAAAAAACCGTGCTCGTCTGTGTAAGTGGCGCTGCCACTACGAGCGAATAATACCGTCTCGCGGGTTACGCGCAGACGTTGTGCCGGAAAACAAGGCGCTCGTCTGCGTAAGAGGAGCGACCTCTACGAGCGGGCTCAAACCCATAGTACTGCCCCATGACCATACTAGGCACTCGTCTGTGTAAGAGGTGCGACCCCTACGAGTGGGCGGATCAAACCAGCAGTCCCTACCCTTAGAGTTCCAATGGTAAAGTGATCACTTACTCGAATCTGGTGCACTAACATCGAAAAACCATAGATAACCGTTCGCATTGCTCATCATGAAACGTAACTTAAACACATAATCGCTTGCATAGCTTGTAAGTATACCATGATAAAACATTATTTAAGTACGTGTCCCTCGCCCCGAAAACAGTTTAAAAATAGTGAAAACAGTGAAAATAGGGGCTGTGAGACTCACCTGTGGTTCTTGTTAAGGGATTAATCGAGATTCGGGTTTTCTTGCTGTTGGCCTCGGAATCGAAGGTCTAGTAACAGGATCGGAAATGAAAACAACGGATGCTTGGGAGAGGTTTAGTGCAAGTTTGCAGTTCTTTGAAGTGTGTTTTGGGTGAAAATTTAGGTTACATATTTATAGGCAAACTCAAGGGAACACAATCCCTTGCTTTAGGGGATTGTAATCTTTTCATATCTAGGGGTAATGATGATAAAGTATGGAAATTATTATTATTTATTTAAAAGTGGAGTAGTGGATAAAAGATTTTGATTTTGATTTGGTCAGGACATGCAGGTCTGGGGTTGGTGAGAATAGGGTGGCTGACAGTTGACTTTTCGTGTTACAGTGTGCTTTTTCAGGTACTTTTGTCAGTGTACAGTAAAAAGTGGAAAATCTCTGAAACACGCTACTGTTTCCTTTTGGGCGGGAGTAATCTCCTTACGTCTGGAGAATAGACTAAGTGTTCTGTGCGTATCACTTTGTGCGCATAGCTTTCTGCGTGAAGGACATTTCTTTGCTGCGGGTAGGCACGTAACCTTCTCGCAGTTAGGGACATTGAGTTTCATTTGTAGATTCTCCAGGTGGTCTTGGTATTTCAACATAGTGATCAGTTATGTTGAAGTCAATTCCATCTTGGAGCTTCAGACAAACTAGCTCTCAATGTTCCCGCCATGCGGGGAGGTTAGTTCCCTTCCGCACGCGCATAAACGATTTAGGATGCACCCGCCTTAGCATCATGCGGGATGGTCAACCCATTAGACAACATAACGTTAAGGTACATGAAAACATAAAGCCAAAACATTCGCGCATGGCGCATATAACATATGCCCACGCTGGTTCTTAACATGGTGCGCTCGCGCAGGGCGCACATAACAAATGCACGCGCTGATTCTAACATAGCGCGCTCGCGCAGGGCGCACATAACAAATGCACGCGCTGTTTCTAATATGGCGCGCTCGCGCAAGGCGCATATAACATAATTACCTAATATTTAGGTTGATTACTTGGTTTAAGGGATTGGGAATTTACCGGGTGTCACATATAATCACATTATAATTCATATATTCAATATTAAATAACACGTAAATAGTATATTCCGGCTAGGGTATACCTGAATTTGCCGGAATTGTTACAATACATGATAGTATACATTGAAATACTTGAATACAATAAAATAAAGAAAGTGAAAACATTGTATTCACATATCTTAGTGTTTGAGGGTAAAATTATATCCTAAGTAAATTGTATTCTGAAACAGGACTATTAGAATAGATCAAACACCATTTTTACTTAAATATGAATAATATGATCAGGACAAGTACTGATACATATGATTAATATACAATTAGTAGAGCTCAGTTAAAGAAAGGATTAATAGTGAACGGAGAACGTAACAGGATTCAGGTGAGTTTCTAGCCCCATTTCCTTGTTATGTTTTCGGGGCTGTGTACATACTCGATATGATTAGTTATTACACTTACCTTAAGTGGTAAGTGTATGCTATATATGTTATATGTGATAGATATGAATGATTACTTGTTGGTACGTGAACGATCTTCTGATATTGCACGTACTGCTAGGTTATAAATAAAGATATGAATGTTATATGTAATGTATGGATGATATATGTATGTTACGAATGAATGTAAAGGAATGAATAGGTACAGAAGAAAGGGACCGAGCCCTAATAATACTCGAGGTAGAAAGGGACCGACCCTAATAGTATTCGAGGTAGAAAGGGACCGAAACCTAATAATATTCGAGGTAGAAAGGGACCGAACCCTAATAATATTCGAGGCAGAAAAGGGACCGGACCCTAGTAATATTCGAGGCAGAAAAGAGACCGAGCCCTAATAACACTCGAGGCAGTGGGCGTAATGCTCTTTAAAATGTATAAGTATGTAAGTATGAATAGATGTAAATAAAGAATAAATGAAAGAATGAAAGAAAGGGAGAAGTTATATACTCATGTATGTACAAAAGTAAGATATGCAGGTTAAGTATATATGTATCTTCGGATGCGTATGCACAAGAATGTGAATGTATTGTATGTTACTCGATTAACTAGAAGTCACTCAGCGTAGCTGAATTTTAGTATGCACGTAGGAGAGTAGGATGAGACAACTAGCTTAAGGAGGACACATGGTGGAAGAATAAGAAGCTAGCATCTGAAAACCGTGACGTTTTTATTTAAAAGATGTTTATGTTTGAAAGACAAGATATGTTATTTGAGACAAGTTTTGTAATGACTTGAAATGTTTATTGAAGTTTTAATATTTCGCGAAAGTTTTATTTAACTCTGATGTTTAGAACTGTGTTTATGAGTAAATCCAACGTCCAAAGTAGGGCACCGGTAACAGGGCCTTACACATTTGCCCGACATATGTTTGTTGGAATCGGTCTGCCAAAGACACATGTTAAAATTGATGTGGCTAGTACGTTATGATCCAAGTTGGGTCATACCCAATAACAAGCTAGACAAGCACCACGATATTTATTTTAGATATGTCCTAATAAACAAATATTAACACTTACGATATTTAGAAATGGGTTTCTAAATATTTACACTTGAGAAATAAAAAATTATATGGATGATTTATTTAGAGATATTATCATATGATATTATTTAAGTTGGTTACATAATATATATATATATATATATATATATATATATATACATACATATATATATATGATAATGGTTATTGTATGTTGCATGTAAATTATGACATGTTAAAAGTGTTACATGTCACAAAGTTTCAATAGTTAAAACCTGCAAGTAGTACGTGAGCTAATAGATGAGAAACATAATATAATAAAGAAAGGGGGGGGGGGGGCATTATGGTGGGAGACCTCCCACCTCCTTTTAAACCAATTATCTCTCAATTTTACTTGGTACAACACAACCATAAACCATTCAAAATACATGCAATTTTTGAATTCTCTCCATCTTCTCTCCCTGTCTTTGATTTCGGCCAAGAAGAAGGAAAGAAAGGAAGAGAGTTTTCTTGAAAAAGTGTTATCAAATCGTAGCAAGAAAGGATGTTTGTTAGTGACTTGAAGGGTATACAAGCTTGAGGTTCTTCTATGTTGAAGACTTGCTATTCAAATCATCATCTCCTTCATTTCTTGGGTTCTGGATGGTATATTACATAAACACCCTATGGTTGTTTATATTGGTAAGCATGTGATTTCGTATATGGATCCAGGGCTTGAGTTTTTGCATATAAAATCGGTTTTATATTCATCTAAATAACAAGATTTAAATCTATTTTATCCGCTGCGTTTTTTCAAATAAATGGGGGTAAAATGACTTTGTTAATCTTATTAAAACCCAACAATGTCATCAAGAGCCACTTATACGGATACATGCTTCAGTAGAAGTAAAAATTTTTAGCTTTTATGGCGTGGTTCACCATATGGCCGAAATTGTTTTGGGGCTTTTGGTTTCCCCTTGGTTTTTCAAGATTATACTTTACATGCATGTGGTAATCTTGAATAATTAAGTCATTTGGATGATTGATTATTTTGTTTGGATAAAACCCAAAATTTTCGGTTTGATTAACCTTGGCCGTTTAAGGGTCAAAAGGGGAACCATTTTGGAATTGTATTACTTGCATATTTTGATATGTATTTGGATGTTCATAACCTAGCCATGACCTTGTGTTTGGATGAATTTTTGTGGTGTGATCTATTGAATTATTCAATATGGTTCTAATATTCATTTATTTGGGTTTGTAATCTATTTATTTATTTATTTCATATTTGTATGTAATACTAGGTAGATTATTTGTATTTCTTTTACAAGAGAAAATGTATTAGGATATGTTTTTGTAAAAGAAGACGCAACAAAGTTAGGGTTTTGGTTTTGGGCCTTAATGGACCTCATTGTCCAAGATGGGATTTTAGCCCAATGGCCAAAACCCAAACATGGAGGCCCATGAAAGCTAGGAGCTGAAGTTGGAGCCAAAAAGGAAGCCCAAATAAATGGATAAGTTACAACACAAAGTGGACCCTTGAGGCATTTGGATGCGGGGTCAAGTGGGAGTTCACCGACTCGAGCCAAGTGTCATTTTGGTTCCTTTGGAGGGACTTTTTGGCACATTTGTTTCCGTCAACAAGTGTTCCCAAGATTAGGTGGCTATGGTTATGAACTTGTGGTTGTTTTATTTATACTTGCTTGGTTGGTTTATATTTTGTTTTATCTTATTTGGATATGGATTGTTAACAACTCAAAATCAACAACTTGCATAAAATTGGTTTCTTATAAATCATTAGGTAATATACTTGTTTTTATTAAAGGTTAAATGATTTCACAATAAAATGAGTTTTATTAAAAGGAACTTTGAAAATTAGTTTTCAAAAAAGTACCATACATTTGAATGCATGCAAATGCAAGGTACATAATTGTTTAACCATCTAGAATTTAGAAACTTAAATCCCTTCTAAAAACAAGTCTAACACCATCCTTTTATACAACACTTGAATCACTTGGGAACTCGATGTGGGATAAATGTCACCTAACCACATTGGAGAAAACTTGTGAGTTTGAGGTGGGTTTACCATATTTGTGGGATAAAGGTCACCTAACCACTTGTATGTGGAAATTCACACGTGTGTGTAAGTAGGACGACTTGATTTGGAAACCATGTGAATATGGTTACCGAAGCATGGCGTACAATGGTGTTGATGGGATTAAACATGCCAAGTAAACATAAGATGTTTAACCGATCCCATAAAGCTAGAAGTTGCAAAGGGTTGCAATCGTCAAACGTTGACTACCTTGTTAATTCAATAGTAGGAAAAAGGTCACCTAACTACTATTTGAATGTAACGTTGGTTTCTAGATTTTAATCATTAATTTTCTTAGAGACATAAAAGGGTATTAACGATTAGAACTGATTGATGATATCGAAATTACTAAAATTGAGCTTTGTTAAATTATGTAGATGGAAGCAATCAATAATCCACCTAACGCAATTATTCCACCCGTGCATAACCTATCACTAAGAGCTATACTCGATAAGGATAATCTAAACTACAACAATTTTATGGATTGGTATCGAAACTTGAGAATAGTTCTCAAGCAAGAAAAGAAATCATACATATTGGACGATCCTATTCCCGACGAACCTAACATTGATGATTTAGATGTCTATAACGATTGGTTGAAATACACCGAGGATTCGGTGCAAGTTTCTTGCCTTATGTTGGGAACTATTATTCCCGAAATTCAAAAGGACTTTAAAAATCATGGGGCATATGACATGATCGCCCAAATAAAGGAAATGTTCCTTACCCAATCTAGGGTGGAAATCTTCGAAACGGTTTGAGCACTTTATGCATGTCGTTTGAAAGAAACCCAATCGGTTTCATCTTATGTGCTTAAGATGAAAAGCCACATTGATCAAGTTGAACGGCTAAGTTGTCCCTTCTCAAAAGAGTTAGCCGCATATATGATCCTCAATGGTCTAACCAAAAGATTTGAAACTTTTGTCATGAACTATAACATGAATGGATGGGACAAGAGCATTGATGATCTTTACGCAATGCTCAAAACAGCCGAAGCGGGAATGGGTAAAAAGGTTTTACCAGTTTTCACGATCAATGAAGGTGGCAATAAGAAGAGGCATCACCTGGAACCTAAGGCAAAGGTTGCCAAAGGTAAGGGACACGTCAAGGGTAAGTTCAAAGGGAAGACAAAAGCGGAACCACTCAAACCAAAGGAGAAGAATCAAAAGGTTAGCTCAGAAGACCCGTGCTTTGGTTGTGGTGAGATAAAACATTGGATGAGGAATTTTCCAACCTATCTCAAAGAGTTGAAGGACAAGAGGAATGCGGGGAAAACCTCGGGTACAACTTTCATGATCCATATTGATCTTAATGTTATTATTTCTAACACATGGGTATTGGATACCGGATGTGGAACTTATATTTGCAATTTGTTGCAGGAGTTCAAGAGAAATAAGCATTTCAAGAAAAGAGATACAAGTCTCTTCATGGGAATATAGCAAAAGTTGATTTCGAAGCCCAAGGAGACTACATTTTGAAGCTTCCAAGTGGTTTGGAAGTTGTTTTGAAAAAATTTTTGTATTCTCCTAGTTTGACTAGGAACATTATCTCCGTTTCTCTTTTAAGACAATGTGGTTATAATTTGAAGTTTGTAAACAATGGTATTTGTGTTTTCATGAATGATGTCTTTTATTTTAAAGTAATGTCATCTAATGGAATTTATGAATTAGTTCATGATACCACATCCTTTGATGGCACGTTGTACCAATCAAGCACCAAGAAACTCAAAATGGATACGAGTAAGACTTATCTTTGGCATTGTCGCCTTGGTCACATAAACAAAGATCGCATACATACACTTCAAAAGCATGGTCTTTTGGAAACAAATGAAGATGATTCATTTGATAAGTGGGAATCTTGTTTACAAGGAAAGATGACCAAGGAACCCTTTAATGGAACTATTGAATGGGCAAAAGAGTTATTATGTATTATACATTCGAAAGTATATGGTCCTTTAAGGCAATGAAAAGGAATGGTGACAGATAATTCATTATCTTTATTGATGATTATAGTCGTTATGGGTATGTGCACTTGTTAAGACGCAAAGATGAAGCTTTTGAAATGTTCAAAATCTTCCAAAACGAAGTAGAAAATCAACCCAACAAAACCATCAAAGTATTTCGTTAGGATAGAGGAGGTGAATACCTTAGTGATGCTTTCAAGATCATCTCAGTAGTTGTCAAATGGTCTCACAACTCACTCCACCCGGAACACCACAACATAATGGCGTGTCCGAAAGGATGAATCGAACTCTATTGGATATGATTCGATGAATTATGGCTAGAAGGACACTGCCTCTATCATTTTGGGGTTTCTCATTGCTCTCCGCGGCTCGTATTATAAATATGACCCCAACCAAGAATGTGGATATAACACCTTTTGAAATATGACATGGAAGGTTCCATCATTATCATATCTAAAGGTATGGGGTTGTGAGGCTTATGTTAAGCACAACACCCGAACACAAACTTGAAAGCCGATTCACTAAGTGTATCTTTGTAGGATATCCCTAAGACTCTATGGGATATTATTTCCTCAACCCAACTGATGAAAAGTGTTCATTGCTTGAAAGGCCGAGTTCTTGGAAACTAAGTTCCTTATGGATTGAACTAGTAACGGTGAAACTCGAGGAGGATCGAGAACCATAAGCCGATACACGTTTGGTACTAGCAATTAAAAAGAGGTTGTTGAGAATGATCAGGTGGTTGATCAAGACACACAAAACGTTCGGAAATCTGGTAGACTTAGTAATCCACTCGAAAGATATGGATTTTTCATGGATGGATGTTATGTGATAGATTCGGATGAACCCATCACATACCATGATACAATATCACAATCCGTTTGTGACAAATGGCTTGAAGCCATGAACGTTAAGATGCAGTCCATGCATGACAAACAAGTATGGGATTTGGTTATACCACATCTTAACTCCAAACCGGTTGGAAGTAAGTGGGTTTTCAAGAAGAAAACCGATATAGATGGAAACTTGGATACTTATAAAGCAATACTTGTAGAAAAAGGTTTTACTCAAACTCAAGGGGTTGATTATGATGAAACCTTCTCGCCTGTGGCAATACTAAAGTCAATTAGGATATTATTTGCCATAGCCGCATATTATGACTATGAGATTTGGCAAATGGATGTCAAAAACGCTTTTCTAAATGGACATCTTGAAAAAGATGTCTATATGGTTCAGCCCGAAGGTTTTGTTGATCCACAACATCCTAATAACGTATGCAAGTTAAAGAAATCAATCTATGGATTGAAACAAGCATCTGAAAGTTCGAATCACCATTTTGATGAAGAGGTTAAGAAATTTGGATTCATTAAGAACACTGATGAGGCTTTTGTGTATAAGAAAGCTAGTGGGAGCATTATTACTTTCTTAGTATTGTATGTTGTTTATGACATAATACTATTTGGAAATGACATTCCAACCATGGAAGGTGTAAAAGCCTGGCTTGGGAGTTGTTTTTCGATCAAAGATCTTGGTGAAGCCACCTACATTTTAGGAATACAGATCTATAAGGATAGATCAAGGCGGTTGATAGGTTTAACCAAAGTGCATACATAGATAAAATCTTGAAAAGTTTCAAGATGGAAAACTCTAAGAAAGGTTTGGTACCTAGTAAAAGAGGAATGGTATTGAGTTCAACTCAATGTCCAAGCTCAATGGATGAGCAAGAGAAAATTAACGGAATCCCATACGCTTCGGCTATAGGATCCATCATGTATGCAATGATAATGCGCTTTGAGCATGACAAGTAGATACCAACAAATTCCGGGAACTAGCCATTGGATGGCGGTTAAGAGTATATTGAAATACCTTAGAAGGAATAAGGATATGTTTCTAATATAAGGTTATGTTGAGAAGGAACTCGTTGTAAAGGGTTAGACGGATGCGAGTTTCCAAATCGATCGAGATGATTCTCGATCACAATCGGGATATGTTTTCGTTATGAATGGTGGGGCAGTCTCTTGGAATAGCGCAAAATAAGATTTGGTAGCATTGTCCACCACTGAATCGGAATACATCGCCGCTTCATTGGCAGCTCAAGAATCTGCGTGGATAACGAAGTTCATTGCCGAACTAGGGGTAGTCCGTACCATTCAGGACCCTCTATAGATCTTTTGTGACAAAGTGGGTGCGATTGCTCAAATCAAGGAACCTCATGCACATCAAAAGACAAGGCACATTGAGCGGAGATTCAACTACATAAGGGATGAAATTGAAAAAAGGAAAGATATGTATTCGCAAATTTCACACTGATCAAAACACTGCGGATACACTCACGAAGCTCCTTGAAAGGCGGACGCATGAGGGTCATACTTGCGCCTTAGGACTTCGATATTCTAGTGATTGGATTTGATCTATTTTGTATTTGGATATCGGAACAATTGTTATTTTGACTCATTCATATGATTATGGTTTATGACTAGGAAATTTTGAAATATGTTCCATTTTATCATGTTTAAATCCATGAATAAGTTAATTATTATAAATGTCTGTAGTCGTTCATATTTGTGGGAACAAATATGAAGGTACATTATGAACTTGGATTGATGGATATTCATAAGGTATCAGTATTGAGCAAAGGGGTTGCATGTGACACTCGTCAATTTCAGGTTAATTCCGTTAATCCGAACTCCGTTAATTCAAAGTTAAGATCACACGAACTGTAACGCATATCTCATTACATTTAAATTTGGGTTTAAATGACGCATGACAATCACTACACAAGTCGTCTTTTGGAATTTCACCGAAACACATACGAGTCGACTCAAACCGTTGGTGAACAAATGATAAGTATCATAAATAAGTTGATAATTATGTGTTACGTTTATGTGCTACTTGGTATTACTTGCATAACATTGATTCATCAATAAAGTAAATTAATTGTGCTAGAATTTAACTAAATGAAAATCTAGGGTGCAAGTTGTAACATATAATATATTTAACTAATATTTAAACAACTTATTTATAAAAAAAAACCCTAACACTCGCTCTCCCTCTCCTCTCATCCGACGACAGCCCCCCTCCCCCTTTCTCTTGATCGTCCAAAGCCGCAAGCACACACCACACACACATACAAGTGTTATTCAAGTAGTTTTGAAGATCCAAGAAGCTAACTAGGTAATATAAACACCATATCTAATCCATTATATCAATTAATTGCATGATTAAACCAGTAATCATAAACCCTAGGTTCTAAATATGTTGTTTGTTGATGAATTAGGGTTACATGAATGATTGTTAGTTCATAGGTTAATTGTATGTTGAGTTTTGATGAAAACTGATGCTGGACAGATTCTTGAATTCGTGTTTAAACGGCTGTAACTCGATGTTAATTTTGTATTTGGACATGATTATTGATTCTATGATGTGGTAGGTCGAGTCTAGTTTCTAAAAAGTCCGAGTTTGTAATTTTTGGACGAGTAAAAGTTAGTTTTTATTATTTTACAAATCTGTTGTGCAAGTCTGATTCGGGAAGCCTACTGGTAGGCTGTTTTGCGATTAAGATATCTCATAAACGACAAGACCAATGGGGTTGATTCCACTTCTGGAAGTTAATATTTTGAGTTAGAAATCTAACCCAATTGGTCTTGCATAAATTGGATTTTCCATGTAACGGGAATAACAAATAACATTCTGTTGCGCATGATAATGACTGCTGTGTGTTTACTGTGATGTTTTGATCATTGTAAGGAAACCGTATATGAAAAAAATATAATAAAAATATTTTTGGAAACCTAACTCAAGTTTTCTTCTTTGATTATTGTTGGTAATTTATTGGACATGTATTGATTTATTAAATAGAATAATCTTGTCGAGTGAAAATCTGCCTGGATAAAATAGCTGCTGAATTACTTATGTTAACATGAAAAGTGCATAGTTGATCGATGTTTGCTATGTGTATGACTTAATTGCCCTTGTGGGAGTTAGTTTACTATTAATGTACAATAGTAACACTTGACATGATATTTGTTCACGCATGAAGCTTATCACCAACGTGTTTGTCGAGTCGCACTTATTTCACAAACGAAACACGAAACGTATCTCATGCATAAGTTTAATGTGCTGAGTCTAGGGACTCACTCGTAGTATAAATACTAAGAAAATCTCATTTTTGTTTTAGAGCACTAGTGATGATTTTCTGTGACGCACACCTCTCTCGGATTCCTTTTGTTATCTTCGCAAACAGTGAGTTTCACGGCCCCTTTTACTCTTTTTAAACGCTTTTATTAGGGGGAGATAACATACTCCACGCTTTAGATTTTGTTATTCCTTATATATCACTTGTAAGACTAAGTGGAAAACAAACCAACCAAAGTCCTTCATAACATCGAACCGGTTAATATTGGGTTAATAGCGAGTCACTGTTGAGTAGTACTACTGGGTTTGACAAACCCCACCTATCTCTAAACTCGACTGTAGGTCGAGTGGGTGTAATCTTGGCTAACACATTACCATGGTCGTGGTTGACATGGTGGAAAGGCAATTGATAAACAGTCAGCTTCGGTGTCGAACACTTAGTAACGCATGTTTGATAGGTTAGCTACCTATTGATATATAATTGAGTTAACTCTATCTGGTAACGCAAACGGAAACGCAAACTCAATTTATTTGTTTAAACTTGTGAACTCACCAACCTTTGTGTTGACACTTTTAGTATGTTATTCTCAGGTAGCCGAGGCGGGCGCGCGGCATAGGACATGCATTCACTAAACACCATTGCTTTAAAAACTTCTTTAATTTTTATCTTGACAACTTGGGTTTTTAAGTCATCCTGTGTGGCACAACTTTTTGGTTTATAATTTATGCTTCAGCATTTCATTTAAGACTTGATGTCTTGTTGGTTTTGAAAACTTTAATACGGTGTTTGATTATAACTAATGATTCCGATCCTGTTAGTTCACACCCTCTGACAGTAAAACTCCGTTAGTGGATTTTGAGGGTGTGACAGATTGGTATCAGAGCCATTGGTTATAGTGAACTAGAAATGCATTCATACTAGTCTATAACCGCAACGACCCATTAGTTATAATTATACGCACTTCATATATATATATATATATATATTATATTTTGTCCTTCGTTTTCTTTATCTCTTTACCTCATTCACTCATACACGCACATACACGACTTATCCTGTAGGGATGTCGACGCCACCATCATCATCATCCGACCTGGTGTCTCATTCCCCTGGAAAGGAACCGCAGCTACTCGACTCATCATCACCCCGAGTAGTCCCGGCACTAGCAGCCCCTGCACCGAAGAGACATCACCCATATGGAGACATGTACGAAGACAACGGTAACTGGAATTGGTACCCGAGTCTGATCGAGCGTATGGTTTACCGTGAGCAAGTTCCACCACTACCTCTCCCGGGATGTCCTATATCCTTCAACACGCTACCACCCATAACCGAACCAATGGAGCGTGCTTTCGCAGATCTCGCTTCCTGTTTAGAGCGTGAAGTGGGCTTTATGTGCTCCACGAGAGCGAAGGTTACTGAGGTGAAGGAGGATGGAGCTAATGCTTGGAGGAGTCTTACCTACCTAACTGAAGCTATGAAAAGAGTACAGGATGCTCATGTGCAGCATATGAAAGTAGTGATCAAGACGCAATCAGAGATGATAGACTTGCATGAGGAAGCTAGAAACGTAAGAGGCCTTGTAGCAGAAGCCCTAGCTCATTGCGAGGCACTAGAGACACAAATTTCCCCTAACGCAGTAGGACAGGAAGAAGAACCCGAAGAAGATCCCGTAGAAGATCGCGAAGAGGAACCGGAGGAAGAGCCGGTTGAGGAGGAGGCACACTCACACGTGTCCTCAGACGATGACATCTAAGGAGGATAACACCTAGATGGAGGGGTTGTCTCCATCCAAACTTATATTTTTCTATAATTTTAAGGATTGATTTTAAATACTTTGTAGCGGATACAATGGTTTTAATCATGAATTATTATTTGGATTATTATATGGTTGTGATGCGATGTTTCTATTTCTTTTTCTTTCTTTTCTTTTCTACCTTTTATTACATGTATGGTGTGTTGCATATGAAACTGAGAGTTCATGTCTAACATTTTATGCTGTGATTCTAGGAGATGTCTGGAAGAAACGCTGGTCGTGGTCACGGTAACATCAACAATGACCGCGACAGAACTCCAAGTGACCATGCGGCGGCAGCTCTTGCTGCGCATGTTCAGAATCAAGCCGGAGGTCCAGCCGGAGTTTGTACTTTCAAGAACTACCTGGACTGCAAGCCCAATTCGTTCGATGGCACCGAGGGAGCCATAGGTTTCCTGCGTTGGGCCGAGAAGGCAGAATTAGCTTTTGAGATGTGTAACTGTCCACCAGCCAGCAGAGCCAAGTTTGCTGCTGGAACACTGCAAGATTCCGCCCTCACCTGGTGGAACTCTAATGTGCAGATTCTTGGGTTGGGATTGGCAAATGCTATGAACTAGGAGGAATTCAAGAACATGATGCGAGAAGAGTATTGTCCTAGAGAGGAAATCTCGAAGTCGGAATCGGAATTTTGGGCATTAAAGATGGTGAGTTCTGAGATTGAAGCCTACACCACCCGTTCCAAAGAACTGGCGGGTGACATGTCCGTGGATGGTAGATCTGCCAAGTAAGAGAATCGAGATGTTTATTGATGGTTTGCTACCCCAGATTCAGGGTATGGTGACTTCTTCCAAACCGACTATTATTCAGCAAGCGATCCGAATAGCCCACAAGCTGACGGATCAAGCAGTGGCACAAGGTGCGTTACCACCTAGAGGTTCCACCTCTAAAACCCGCGACAACTCGAGCAATGACAACAACAAAAACAAATCTAGGAATGGAAAGAGAAAGTTTGATAACACCAGGTCCTCATCATCGAACCCTCCACAGCAACAACACCACTGTAGACCCGAACTTACTCGGAACTTCAATTATCAGCGTTCCAACAACAACAACGGTGGCGGACAGGGTTCGAGTGGCTATGCTGGAATGTACCCAAAGTGCAACAAGTGCAACTTGTAGGTTCCCTGGATGGATCTGCACGGGATATCTCGATCTACACAGGTGCGGAATCCCTGCGTAGGTCGTTACGAGCGTAGAACACGAATCAAACAAACACACGATACGAATAAACGAACACACGTTATATTATAACCGAAACACGTGATATAATCACTGAATACAGACTCAATACTCTCTGGTTCTCACGTCTCTCGACTCACACACGTCTGTATACGATTACCTGAAAACTCTCTAAACAAGCCGTGACCTAGCGTATAAATACACGACAACTTCGCCTGATATGTTCAGGCGAAGTTGTTGCTAACTTCGCTTGACTAACAAGTTCGCCTGATAAGCGAACTTGTCAGTAACTTCGCTTAAACAAAACACAATTAACATTACAGACTCGATTACAGACACTAGACTATGAACTACTGACATTATGCACCAACAGACTCCCCCTTGGCAGTAGCTTCATATCTTTATCTTTAAGCACTTGTCTTGTAATCTTCATGCATGCACTCCCTCTCTTACACAGACCGTGACTACTTACTGATATTTCCTCGCTTCGTCTTTCCAAGCAGGAATATAGAATATCTTCTTCTCGTTTAACACCTGCAGATCAGCTTTAGATATATTAACAAGATGCATCGGATCATACACTCTTAGCACTTCTTGTTCGTCTTCGTCTTCCATCACGGCTTCAGCAGTCTGGCAATCCACATACCACCATTTAAGATCTTTCAGCACATCTTGAGGCATAGTCTTCATTGGAACCTCTTTCAAACACCGAATCGGCTTATATTTCATCACCATCCAAGGTTTGCCATCTGCTCTCATTCCTCTTTCAGTATCTTCAACTAATTTCCCTTTCTGTGGTTTTAACAACTCAAACTTTTTCTCTTTAATACTTTCTTTCCATACTATCTTCCCAATAACTCTGGCCATATTATCATCACTTCTATTAATCAACCCCAGTCTGGCTAAATCCTTTACCTCACACTCAGGTAAGGTATTTAGAGATCTCAACGTCCTCTTAAAGTATTGGATCCCATCATATCTTTTCACCACGAACACTTTTAGCTGTTCATCATATAACCAACAGATAATGCCTTTCTTTGACTCAGCGTACCCTTTAATATTATAACTTTTCTTGAACATTGTAGGTACCACTGGCTTCTTCGTTTTGATAAACCAATGAGCATAGCCTTCCTTCCATCTAGGCTGCTCCTCCCATTCTGTATCATCAACTACTGTATCTTCACATACATTCGACTTCTCAACGGTTGGAAGCTCGTGTTCAACATTCTCCTCTACAATTTCACCTTCTTCAACATCATCTTCTATCACTATCTGTGCACCAATCTTCTCAATTTCTTCTAATGGCAGCACATCATCATCACACACATCATCAACATCTAACATATCATCATCCAACTTCTTCAAGGCATCGATCACATCATCTCCCATCACCTCGTCATCTACCAGAACCACCTCATCACCACCAGAACCACCAGCTGCACCTGCAGACTCCCCCTGAGCTGTGGTTGTCCCAAGAGCTTGAGTAGTTCTTGGCAACTCACCACCTGCACCTTTCGATGCATTGGGATCATCGTCTCTGTCATTCTTCTTCTTTGTCCTGAGCTCGTCGCCTTTACAGCTCGTCTCCCCCTGAGATGCCAAGAACTCCTTCATAGCATCTATAATTTTTCCATGTTCAACCAGGAGGGACGACTGTAGTTGATTTTCTGCTAACAGGCGCTGAATAGCCTGGGTCTGGATAAGATTTATCCTAGATTGCTCTGCCACGACCCGCTCTAGTGCAGCTATTCTTTCCGAGTCTGATAGGGTTGCATCGAAATCGAACCTCATGTGAGATATGTCTTGAGTATACTTAGGAGGGATTTCGAATGAAACCAGGACATCAGAAGTAGCTGTGGACGTAACCGCAGGTGGTTTCGTGACCAACAACCCTGCAGTGTGAACCACTGTCGACTCAATAACCTGTGCAACAACCTCCGACGGAGTAAGCGTTGGAGGCGGCAACGATACAATATCTGGAGTCGTCAGCTGGAGTGTGATGGATGGGAGGCCAACAGATGATGATGTAGCCACCACGGGAACGTCCGTGGCGCTTGGCCTTGTGACCTGTAATGGTGTAGGGACAATTGACATACCGGACAGTGCGGGCAGAGCGAAACGTACGACTCTAGAGCTCTCACCAGCTCCCCTACCTGCACCTGTCGTGTCCCTTCTTGAATGTCTGATCAACTTATGAATGTCTTCTTCTTCTTCTGACTCACTGTCGTCATCTGTCCTCGTTCTCTTCCCATACGTCCTCTCTTGAGTCACCATCATACGTCTTGCCTCATCCATTACATCATCAAAATCTGAGTCAGCCACCGTCGTAGCTGCTGTAGTAACATTTACTCTCGTACTCTGTGGAACCGAGACCTGTATATTTTCTTGAAGATCAACTCGGTCCATGTCAAAATATCCTTGGCCACCAAAAGCAACGTCAAGGTCTACCTCTTCTTCAGCTGACACAACAGGCGCAGCAGGTACAGCTTGAGGTGCTCCCGCCTGTTGTGGTTGAGGATCTCTAAACTCGTCCCCATTAGCAGGAACATACTCCGGGTTGATTAAATACCCAAACAATGGAGTATGCCTAGGACTCAGTTCAGGCTTGCTTCTAGCACTCGAAGTTCTACATTGAGCAAAGATACGCTTGTTCACACTCTCCACGTATCTGATAGGGCGACCTTGAGGCAACATGGGAGCAACATGATTCAAGATCATTTAGAGAAATCTTGGATACATGATGAATCTCTCACGCCCCATCGCCCTTCGCTGTCAATCAATCTCATAGAAGACCATCTGACTCAAGCTGTAACGCTTGTTATAAGTCAGAGCAGTCATCGCCGACTGCAAGGTCGCGCCCATCCCGTCAGTGCCTGCCTTCATCCCTGACATGCAAACAATCATTACGTGCATGAGGAAGCGCCACTGATCGAGCAAGAAACCTTTCCTTCTTTGTGTATCCCCCAAGGGACCAGAGTAGCCCATCCGCAGAAACGCTCCATCACGGAAAGGAGCAACAAACTCAGTCGGATCATCCCTAGTCTCCTCTCCGAACTGCAGAGCCACCCGGATTTGTTCAGACGAGAACTGAACTTCCTGACCATTCACCGTTGCACGCATCACCGGGGGGTCGACGCGGCGGTCATATTCCACCGTCTGCCAGAAATCCTCAATGTTGGGCAAGGAAATCGGCAGAGTTGTCGTAATGGCGTGGAATATCCGCGAGCGTAGCAGGAATATGATGATTTCGCGGAAATCATCTACTCCACTCGCGTCTGGGTCAAGTGTGATATACATGTTATGACCCGGAAAGAATTGTCTCTCATTATCTCCTCCATCATCGCCACCAGCACCTCCAGCACCAGCAACAGCAGCCATATCTGCAACAAACGAACCAAGTTAGATAAACGTTAAGGCATAACACAAGTTCGCTTGTTACCATGAGCGAAGTTGTGATAAAATCTGTATAGGCGAAGTTAAAGGTGGGGCGAAGTTGGGAACAACTTCGCTTCATCTTTAAGTTCGTCTAATAACTAATAAGTAAAAAGGTCCAGGCGAAGTTAATGATAACTTCGCCTCACCACAACATCGCCTCAGGCGAAGTTAAACCTCAGGCGAAGTTACGGATAACTTCGCCCAAACTGTAAGTTCGCCTGAATCTGAATCGGCGACAGTAAGGCGATTCGAACGACGTGCAGTTGGCGATTTTGGAGATCGAGGACTCAAAAACGCAAGATTTTAAGAACCTCTGGACGATTAGTTTGTTCATGACCACGTAAAAACAATGTTTGAAATCGGTTTTAAGGTCCGACCGACCAAGGTCACGACAGAGATCGAAACGACCGTCGATAAACAAGAATGAACAGATAACACGAAGTACCGACATCACATACCGTGAATCGATAATCGAAACTGAGAAAGAAAATAAGAAGAAGGATTTGAAAATTTTATCGATAAGTTCGCCGAGGTTAATCGTGAGGATAAGTTCGTTGAAATCAGAAATAATAAACTGTTTGACCTTAAAAATTCCTTTATATAGGAGCGGAGTTATACAGGCGAAGTTGTGGATAACTTCGCCTAGGGCGAAGTTATTCACAAGTTCGCCGATATATCAAATTTTACAAAATCAACCCCTATAATTTGAACAATTTGCAATTAAGTTTTAAAACTTCCTTAAAGAGTTACATGACACGATCAAGACTAAGTAACCAAGTATAAAATCAACAACTACATAAATAGGAAAAACTTTTAAAAATTAAAGTACAAGGGATCAAATTTCAGTCTCGACAGGGACTACTACGTTTTAGAAAAGATCCGAACAGGAATCATACTAATTACGTGACTGTCACATAGATCCGTGTTTAGCTGTATTATGACATAAAGAAACAGGTTGTAAGCAGGTAAATAACTTAAAATGGTTTTCATCGTTTCTGTGATACGAGTTAGGTTCAATTATGTCTCAAAATTTAAGTGGGCAACAACTCAGAGATTATGATGCCTCCTATCTATTCTCAAAGCGTATTTGGCTTTCCCCAAGTCACCCCGAATTGACCTCGACCCATAGTGTCTGATTAAGTTTGTAAGTACTCTTCATCTGCTTCCCGTTCTCTTTCTTACTCCATGATTGAGAAGTCTTGACATTGTCAGCTCTAGAATGTTTCAATAACTCATAAGGTTTTTTTTTTTTTTACGATAAACATTTACATAGACTTCAGAGTAGTAAACAACTGCAAGTCCCGAATCTGGATCACTGCAGTTTCTTCACACACTATCTTTACGGGAATCAGAACACTTACGGGCTCGTGTATGACTGGGTAATCGCTTTTCTGCCTATCATTCGGAAAGATATATATGAAGACATGCAAAACTCTTATGGAGTTTCCACGTAAAATCGAGTAGATTAAGTTAGTATCACATATACTTTTACGCACCATAAAAAGCTACCATGACATACAATGACTGTTCTAAAGCCTTTTAAGCCTAATAACTTCACTAGTTAAGCACACAGAATCAGTATATCTATTATTTTCCAAGGTTGGATCAATTTTCTGTTAAACATAGCAAACGAACTTCTTACGAAGTAGTAGACGTGAAAAATAATTTCATTTCCCTGAAAAAAATTTTTTTGACTTCAAACGCCCCGATCAAGTCAAGTCTTCAGGTAAACGGTTATCCTGCGAATCCAATGGATTAGCTGGACCGACCACATACAAGTATGTGTCCTTCTAACTAAGTATGATCGACTAATTTTCAGCGAAAGAATAAAAAGACATCATAATCGCCCCGGTCACTTTCAGTCATCTGGTTAATGGCAACCCTCATACTCTACAAGTAGAAAATGAGGACCAAACATATCCGAGGATATGTCCTTCAAACTGAGGTAACCGACATAATTTTAAGCGATAGTGACATTTTTTTTTATATGCACAAAAAGCATGGTTACTCGGGATTGATCATCACATTCAACTCAACAAGGTTTTGAAATCTTGATTTGTCAAACGCTTTAGTATATAAATCAGCGAAATTATCAAGCGTATCCACCTTTTCAAGCACAATCAGTTTCTTCTCAGCACAATCCCGTATAAAATGATGACGTATGTCAATATGTTTAGTTTTACTGTGCTTTACGGGATTATTAGTTACTGAGATCGCAGCAGTGTTATCAATACAAATTGGAGTAAGTGAGAAATTCAGACCATAGTCGCGTAACTGTTGTTGAATCCACAGAACCTGGGAGCAGCAGTTGGATGCTGCCATGTATTCTGCCTCACATGTTGAAATGGCGACTGATGTCTGCTTCTTGCATTGCCAGGACACTAATCTGCCTCCTAGAAACTGACATCCTCCAGTAGTTGACTTCCGACTCTGATTGCACCCTCCATAATCAGAATCTGTGTAAGCTACCAACTCCAAGTCTCCTCCCTTCGCGTACCACAACCCCAGCTTAGGTTTGCCTTTGAGATACCGCAAGATCCTCTTCACACCCTTCATGTGAGATTCCTTTGGGTTTGCCTGAAAAAGAGCACAAAGACAAACTGCAAACATAATATCAGGCCTAGAAGCAGTTAAGTACATTAAAGAACCTATAATAGCCCGATACTGAGTTGGGTCCACATCTGCGTCATTGTCTGTCTCAGCACCCAATTTATGGTTGACGCAGATTGGAGTATCGAATGGAGTGCTGTCCTCCATCTTGAAGCGTTTGAGCACATCATGGACATACTTGGTCTGATGAATGAACATCCCATCCTTCTTCTGATCAACCTGCAATCCTAAAAAGAAAGTTAGTTCACCCATAGCACTCATTTCAAACCTTTTCTTCATGACGGCCTCAAACTCCTGACACATGGAGACTTTTGATGCAGCAAAGATAATGTCATCCACGTAGACTTGCACCAGCAGGAAGTCGCTTCCTTCTCTCTTGAAGAACAACGTGCTATCTATCTTCCCTCTTTCAAACCCATTTTCAAGCAAGTAATCTGATAAAGTTGAGTACCAGGCACGAGGTGCCTGATGTAGTCCATACAACGCCTTGCTTAACTTGTACACGTGGTCTGGAAAGTCTGGGTCAGGAAAACCCGGAGGTTGCTCAACGTACACAACCTCATCAACTTTCCCATTTAGGAACGCACTTTTCACGTCTAACTGAAATACCTTCATCTTCTTATAAGCAGCAAATGCCAAAAACAATCTAATGGCTTCCAATCTTGCCACAGGAGCGAACACTTCATTATAATCAATCCCCTCTTGTTGATTAAAACCTTTAACGACTAGCCTCGCCTTGTTTCTTATAATAATCCCTTTCTCATCTCTCTTGCACTTAAAAACCCATTTTGTGCCTATCGCATGCACATTCTTTGGTTTTTCAACCAAAGTCCAAACTTCCATTTTCTTGAATTGAGCCAGCTCTTCTTGCATGGCTTCGACCCACGAGCTGTCCTTTAGAGCCATTTGATAATTCTTTGGTTCAATCTGGCTGATAAAGCAGGTGTACAAGCATTCGTTGATTATGCCTGTCTCCTTAATGCTTGTGTATACACATGTGTGCTCATTCAAGCTACGTCTTGTTTGTACACCGGAGGACACATCACCAATCGCATTCTCCAAAGGGTGATCTTTATGAATTCTCGTGGTCGGAACAGAACCGACATGCAAATTGTCTTCCAAGTTAGAAGAGAGCTCGTCAATGGTTGTTTCTTGCTGAGAGTGAAACGGATTGAAAAATTCTTCTTCGGGAGAGGCAGCAGGGGTATCGATAGCATTTGATGAGGAAGGTTGACATTTATCAAACAGCTGTCTTTGCACTAGATTTTCTTCCTCATCAAGGATCATCTTCGTAGCAACTCTTTCTTCTACTTCTGCACTATCCAAATAAGGTATGTTAAAAGACTTAAAAAGTCTATCATAGTCGAAAAACTCAGCAGGTCCGTTGCTTGGTTTTGGCGGTTTGTAACTTGTGATATCGGTGTTACACACCACCTCAACCTTGCCGGTCGATGTATTAAAGACACGTCTGTTGGGATTCCCAACAACATAACCGACTAAGATTCCTTCATCGGCTACTTCACCAAATTTAGAATTTGTCTTTAAAATCGAACAAGGGGACCCGAATGGTTCAAGACCACTCAAGTTGGGCTTCCTCCCATGCATAAGCTCATAACACGTTTTATTAAGTCTTTTAACAGTCAAGACTCTATTCAGGATATAACAGGCTGTAGCTACAGCTTCAGCCCAGAACACCACAGGAAGCTTCAAATCAGCCAGCATAGTTCTGGCTCCTTCAATTAACGTTCTATTCTTCCTCTCAGCCACTCCATTCTGTTGCGGAGTATACGGAGCGCTGTACTGGTGCTCAATCCCTTTCTGAAGGCAGAAGATCTCCATTTCATAATTCTTGAACTCCGTTCCATTGTCACTCCTGATGAATTTTACCCTTTTTCCCATAACATTCTCGACCTTGGTGATCAAATTCTTCACCATCTGAGTCGTTTCATCTTTTGATTTCAGGAAATATACCCACGAATATCGTGAGTAATCATCAGTGATCACCAAGCAGTATGAAGTACCTCCTAGACCTTTTGCATTCACGGGACCGAAGAGATCCATGTGAAGCAATTCTAGGGTACTGGCAATTGAATTGACTTTCTTGGTGTGATGGGATTTCTTGTGCTGCTTTCCCTTCTTGCACGCTAGACATTTGTCTTCAAAGTTGAAACTTTTCAAGGGAACGCCCAGCACAAGTCCATTCTTGACAATGTGGTTCATCTTTCGAAGATGAATGTGCCCCATTCTCCTATGCCACAATTCAGACTCCGATTCGCTCGCTTTTGTCATAAGGCATGATTCTTCCGTGGCCATTTCAGTCGACCTCATATCCATAATATACGTATTCCTCTCACGTGGAGCCTTCATCACAATCCACTCCTCTGGTATCTGAAAACCAGGATGCAACACAATCGCCTCATTCTTTGTAAAATGTACGGTGTACTCCTTATCACAGATCTGCGACACACTCAGCAGATTGTGCTTCAATTCTTCGACAAAGTTTACTTTCTCTAGAGTCATCTTTCCATTAGACACTGTTCCCATTCCTGTAATCTTGCCTCCACTTTCTCCAGCAAAGCTCACTCTCCCTCCTTGAACAGGTTTCAAATCGTGTAACAAGTTTTTGTTACCCGTCATGTGCCGGGAACAGCCGCTATCCACAACCCAAAGATTATTGGCAGCCCTGTTCAACTGTTCCTGCACGATTAAAGCAAAAGATTAGAATCTAGGGACCAAGACCAATTGGTCTTGGATCTATACATCCCGAACTTTGGCTTTCCAAAGTTAGTCTCTGTATAATTCCTGTAAGTCCTATTAGTATACCTCCTTGTAGATTGATTGTGAGGCCTTCCAAACCTTTGTGAATTGAAAGAATTATAACTTACTATTTGGTTATCAGCAGTGTGAAACTGAGATTGGTTTCTTTGAAAACCTGAATTAGTCTGATTTCTGAATTTTGAATGGTTTTCACTTTTACCAGTATTATAATTACCATTAGGCTTAGTCTCAGTTTTGGTATGCCTCACACCTCTGAATCGCTGCTTCAGAGGGCAATCTGCAACTAGGTGCCCTAATTGATTACACCTAAAACAACACCTATGCTCAACTTTCTTTTCAACAGTTGTTTTGGATGTCGAGGCTGTACTACCGCCCGTTCGTCTCACATATGGTGGGACATACGGGTTTAGCGGAGAACTCTTTTTAGTTGTTTTATCTTTCTCTCCACTATTTGGTTATACAACCTCCTCCTTTGTCTTACCCGACTCGAATGACTTATCCGAATCTGATGAGACCGGACTCGGAACAGAAATTTTAAGACTTGACACAGGCGGACTTGTTTCGCCTCTACTAACATCTGGTTCTTTACTAGTTACCTTAATTGGAACTGTCTGAACAACCTCAAAGTCAACAGAATTCTGATTACAAGGATTAAAAGTGTAATTGTGATTATAAGGTGGTGGAACCTCATGATAACCAATTCCTCCCCTCTTAACTGAGGAACCTTGATCACTAACAAGGTGATCAAGAATAGCAGAGGAATTTCTGAACTGCTCAAGTTTTCTATTCAGTTCCACCACTTTCACCTGGTGATCAGCAATCTGTTTTTCTCTTTCAGCTATTAGTTTGGTTTTTTCTTCCAAAACCTCATAGCTTAGATCAATCACTTGAATTTTTTCAGCAAGTTTTGCTTTTAGACTTTTAATATCTTTTTCACAAGCTTTTATTTTAACTTTATAGCTATTTTCTCTTGCTTTTGTAAAATGATGATCTTCTTTTAGAGTTTTAAACTCAGCATCCAAACTAACATACTGATCAGTTATAGTTGCTAATTGCTCAGACAAGTTTTCACATTTAGAACAAGTAGGTTTAGAACATACCTCGGAGAGCTGGTCTTTAACATCAGCCATGAAAGCTTTTTCTTTTCCAGTAGCTTTCTCACTTTCTTCATTTTCAACATTCGCCAAATTTGCATGTTAAAAGATTTCTTCAGAATGCAGGTTCCAGTTATATTCACCATCTTCTCTGGAAATCATGGCACTATAATCTTTACTACCCCCATTATGCTGTATAGACTTGCCTTGACCACGTTCTACACGGTCATTTCTGCACACTCCTTAGCAAAGTGGCCGTTTTGCTGACAGTTGTAGCATCTTACCTTCGTCTTGTCAAACCCTGGCCTTCCACCGACAAACTTTCTTCCGGTCTTTTTCATAAACCGTTTCACTCTTCTCACGATCATAGCCATCTGCCATTGCAGATCCATTTTTTCCAGATCATCAGCATCAATCTGGTCATAGTCTTCATCCAACATAGCTGGATCAACAATCTTCCCCTGAATGTAGTTCTCATAGGAAGCAATAAGAGAAGCATAGAGAGCAAACTGCTCTTCAGCAGATTTGACACTTATAGGCATCTTAGAGTAGTTGTTGCTAGGAATACTTGGAGAGCAACTACTCTTGCTTGCTTGCGGTTTAGATGCACTAGATCCACCTGCTACAAAGCAAACATCACCATTCGTGTTGACTGACACATGCCCTTCATATGATGAGTTGGCGCCCGACTCTCCCTTCGAGTAGTAGGCAGCTGATTCAGTCTTCGAACCTGAACTAGAGTTGACTTTAGCACCATACATACCTGGATCTTGAACCTGATCCGTAGGTGTCTCCTTTCTAACCATGTTAAGCTCAAAGGTTCGGAGCTTGTTGACTGCCGTTTCCAGATCATATTCAGGAAAGTCTTTGTCTTCCCTCATCAGCACCGTGTACATCTCCCATTTTGGTGGGAGAGCATCAAGAAGCTTCTCAACTATCTCATCTTCTCGGTAAGAAATTGAATAGTTGCTCAGTTCAGTCATCAGATGATAATATCGAGTGATAATATCATCTAGAGATTCATTCTTTAAGTACTTGAAGACTGAGAACTGGGTTTTGAGCAATTTGATCTTCGAAGCACGGATTCCCACATTCCCTTCAAACCGGTTCTCAAGAGCTTCCCAAAGCTCTCTTGCTGTCTTGTACTTTCTAAAAGTATGAAGGATCTCTTGTGGAAGAGCCATAGTGATAGCAGCATGAGCCTTGCTCTCGGCCTCATACATCTTTTTCTCTTCTTCTTCCATTTTGTTGTACTTTTTGATCTGATCACGACCTTCGTACTCCATAGTTGGTGGAATATAACCATCCTGGATGCACACCCACATCTTTGCATCCTGGTACTTGACATATTGTTCGAACCGATCCTTCCAAGCAACGAAGTCGTTTCCTTTAAGCAACTTTGGGGCCTTAGTAGCTGACCTTGCTTCTACTTCCATCTTAACTAACTCTGAGATGTTAATTGACGACATCTTTCTCAAAAACTAAGAAACCCGAAAAACAAAAAAATTTCTTCTGAAAAATACTGTAGGCGAAGTTACGGATAACTTCACTTAAGTCTTAACTTCGCTGAAGAACTTCGCTGATTCTTAACTTCGCTTGAGGTAAGCGAACTTAGGAGGTAGGCGGAGTTGTAGAGAACTTCGCCTGAGTTAGGCGAACTTGAGAAGGTAGGCGAAGTTGTGGATAACTTCGCTTAACCTTATATCTTCGCCGAAACCCTACGAACAGTGACGGCAACTTCGCCTGATGAACACGAAGTTTCTGCAGATCTGATTTCTGGGTTTTTCGAGGTTTTTGACGGTGTAAAGGGTTGAATACGATGGTAGGAGGTAAGAATGACACAAAAACACAGAAAACACGTCCCGCGAATAGTCGAAACGGGACGATTTCTACACCCGCGTGAATATCCCGAACCACACAATCGAGCAATAGCTCTGATACCAATTGTAGGTTCCCTGGATGGATATGCACGGGATATCTCGATCTACACAGGTGCGGAATCCCTGCGTAGGTCGTTACGAGCGTAGAACACGAATCAAACAAACACACGATACGAATAAACGAACACACGTTATATTATAACCGAAACACGTGATATAATCACTGAATACAGACTCAATACTCTCTGGTTCTCACATCTCTCGACTCACACACGTCTGTATACGATTACCTAAAAAACTCTCTAAACAAGCCGTGACCTAGCGTATAAATACACGACAACTTCGCCTGATATGTTCAGGCGAAGTTGTTGCTAACTTCGCTTGACTAACAAGTTCGCCTGATAAGCGAACTTGTCAGTAACTTCGCTTAAACAAAACACAATTAACATTACAGACTCGATTACAGACACTAGACTATGAACTACTGACATTATGCACCAACACAACTATCACCATGCTGGCCTTTGTGACCGTATCAAGTGTTTGTGATGCGGTAAATTGGGTCATCAGGCCAAGGACTGTAGGGGAGACCTAGCGGGTAAAGGTGCTCCTAAACAGCCTGCAATAACGAAAGGGTGCTTTGAGTGTGGTCAGGAGGGTCACTTTAGAAAGGATTGTCCAAAACTGAAGCAGAATGAGAGGAGTGGAGGCAATAACAGTAACGAAAACGGTAGTAAAGGTAGAGATTTCGTCATTGGATCGGGCGAGGACCGCAACAATCCGAATGTGGTTACCGGTAAGTTCCCTGTGAACGACTGTTTTGCTTCTATTTTGTTTGAAACTGGAGCTGATAGGAGTTTTGTATCAAAAGCCTTTAGTAAACTCTTAGACTTAACTCCAACCGCGTTAGATGCTAAGTTTCCGGTTGAATTAGCTGACGATAAGTCTATAGAAACAACTCATGTACTAGCGGGATGTAAGTTGAAACTGTCGGGTCATACCTTCAATATCGATCTCATACCCTTTACGCTTGGTAGTTTCGATGTTGTTGTCGGCATGGCTGGCTATCCGAAAATAGAGCTGAGATTATATGCCATGACAAGATTGTTCATATCACGACTCCTTCCGGCGAGGTCATCTCGATACAGGGCCAGAAGTGCGGCACGACCACTAGCATCATCACCCTCATGAAGGCGCATAAGTTTTTACGAAAGGATCATCCGACGAATTTAGCTCACGTTATTGAGAAACCCACAGAAGAGAAGCGGATCGAAGACATACCGATTGTGCGAGATTTTCTGAAAGTCTTCCCGGAGGATTTTCCAGGACTCCCACCCATTCGACAAGTCGAGTTCCAAATCGACTTAGCCCTCGGTGCGGCACCCATAGCACGAGCCCCGTATCGGCTCGCACCGGTGGAACTTCAGGATTTGTCCACTCAACTACAAGACTTGTTGGATAAAGGTTTCATCCGACCCAGCTCATCACCATGGGAGCCCCTGTCCTATTTGTTCGAAAGATGGACAGGACTTTCCGCATTTGCATCGACTACCGAGAGCTGAACAAGGTGACGGTCAAGAACCGTTATCCCCTACCCTGAATTGATGATCTTTTTGACTAGCTTCAAGGATCGAGTTACTACTCGAAGATAGATCTGAGATCTGATTACCATCAATTAAGAGTGCGTGAAGAAGACATTTCGAAGACGACATTCAGAAATCGGTACGGTCACTATGAGTTTTTGGTTATGCCTTTTGGCTTAACCAACGCACTAGCCGTATTCATGGACCTCATGAACTGAGTATGCAAGGCGTACCTCGAAAAGTTTGTTATCGTTTTCATAGATGATATCCTCGTCTACTCCAAGAACAAGGCTGACCATGAAAAACACCTGAGGTTAATTCTGGAATTGCTAAAGAAGGAACAATTGTTCGCAAAGCTTTCGAAATGCGAATTTTGGCTTCGTGAGGTTCACTTCTTAGGACATGTGATCAATGAGAGTGGTATCCATGTCGATCTAGGCAAGGTAGAGGCCATCAAAAACTGGGAAGCACCTAAGACTCCGACTGAGGTGCGATAATTCTTAGGAATGGCTGGCTACTACCGACGTTTCATCGAAGGATTTTCAAAGATTGCTCAACCCCTCGCCGCACTGACACACAAGAGTACTAAGTACAATTGGGGTGACGCGCAGGAGTCTGCCTTCCAACTGTTGAAAACCAAACTCTATAGCGCACCTATCCTAGCCCTCCCCGAGGGAACGAAAAATTTTGAGGTGCATTGTGACGCATTGTTACAAGGTCTCGGCTGCGTGTTAATGCAACTCGAGAAGGTTATAGCCTATGCTTCTCGACAACTACGGATCCACGAGAAGAACTATGCGACCCATGACTTGGAACTCGGAGCTGTGGTGTTTGCCCATAAGATATGGAGGCATTACTTGTACGGTACCAAGTTTACCATTTACACCGACCACAAGAGTCTTCAGCATATCTACGATCAGAAGGAGCTGAACATGCGACAACGTCGTTGGGTCGAGCTACTTAAGGATTATGACTGTGCCATAAAGTACCACCCTGGTAAGTCCAATGTAGTGGCCGATGCTCTCAGCAGAAAAGAAACCGATAAGCCTAGACGAGTGCGAGCATTACAACTCATGATTCATGCCAACTTACCTGATAAGATTCGTGATGCTAAACTCGAAGCTTTGAAAGACGATAACCTCCCATCAGAACTCATGCTGGGCATGGATAAGCAGCTTGAAACCAAACCGGACGGGGTCTGATATTTTGAAAAACCGAATTTGGGTCCCTCGATACGGAGACTTGAGAAATCTGGTGATGGACGAAGCACACAAATCCCGATACTCCAGTCACCCTGGCTCAGATAAAATGTACCATGACCTAAAGGCATTTTACTGGTGGCCAAACATGAAAGCCGACATTGCCACCTACGTGAGCAAATGTTTGACTTGTGCTAGAGTCAAGGTGTAGTATCAGAAACCATCCGGACTGTTACAACAACCGGAACTCCTAACGTGGAAATGGGAACACAGTTCCATGGACTTCATCACGGGATTACCCAAAACGACGACGGGATGCGATACCATCTGGGTGATCGTTGACAGGCTGACTAAGTCTGCGCATTTCCTAGCTATCAAGGAATCAGACAAAATGGAAGACATGTTGCGTGCACGCGTGTTGGATTTCGGAAAAATTTGGGGACCCCACTTGCCCTTGGTAGAGTTTTCGTATAATAACAGCTACCACGCAAGTATTAAAGCAGTGCCGTTTGAAGCGTTGTACGGACGAAAGTGTCGATCACCACTTTGCTGGGCAGAAGTGGGTGATAGCCAAATCACAGGCCCAGAACTAGTTTCAAAACCTCAGAAAAGATGTCCAAATCCGAAGTCGCATGACAGCATCACGAGATCGTCAAAAGTTACGCCGACAAGCGCCGAAAACCTCTGGAATTCCAAGTGGATGACAAGGTTTTGCTGAAAGTCTCACCTTGGAAAGGTGTAGTTCGTTTTGGAAAGCGAAACAAACTCAACCCATGATACGTTGGCCCATATCGGATAACTGAACGTATTGGTCCGGTAGCGTACCGATTGGACTTACTAACGGAACTCAGTGGCGTACATAACGTTTTCCATGTACCCAACTTGAAGAAATGCCTTTCTGACGAAACACAAGTAGTTCCTTTGGGCGAGTTGCAAGTTGATGAACAGTTACGCTTCATCGAAGAACCAGTCGAGGTTTCGGATTGGGAAACCAAAACACTCAAACACAGCAAAATTCCCATCGTTAAAGTTCGTTGGAACTCGGGAAGTGGACCAGAGTTCACATGGGAACGTGAAGATCAAATGATGAAAAAGTATCCTCACCTTTTTGAAGGACTAACCAAACACCGAAAAACGCGGAAGCCGACAAACCGTCAGAATACACAACAGAGGTATGAAATAAATTTTGGGACGGAATTCCTTTCTACTTGGGGATGATGTGACAAACTAAAATTTTTGCCTCTTTCAGACACCCATCGCGACTTAACACAAATTTTCGGGACGAAAATTCTTTTAACATGGGAATGATGTGACACTCGTCAATTTCAAGTTAACTCCGTTAATTCGAACTCCGTTAATTCAAACTTAAGATCACACGAACTGTAATGCATATCTCATTACATTTAAATTAGGGTTTAAATGACGCATGACAATCACTACACAAGTAGTCTTTTGGAATTTCACTGAAACACACACGAGCGACTCAAACCGTTGGTGAACAAAAGCCAATTATCATAAAGAATTTGATAATTATGTGTTACGTTTATGTGCTACTTGGTGTTACTTGCATAACATTGATTCATGAAGAAAGTAAACTAATTGTGCTAGAATTTAACTAAATGAAAATCTAGGGTTCAAGTTGTAACATATAATATATTTAACTAATATTTAAACAACTTATTTGTCAAAATAAAAACCCTAACACTCTCTCTCCTTCTCCTCTCAACCGATGGCAGCCCCCTCCCCCTTTCTCTTGATCGACCAAAGCCGCAAGCACACACCACACACACATACAAGTGTTATTCAAGTTGTTTTGAAGATCCAAGAAGCTAACTAGGTAATATAAACACCATATCTAATCCATTCTATCAACTAATTGCATGATTAAACCTGTAATCATAAACCCTAAGTGCTAAATATGTTGTTTGTTGATAAATTAGGGTTACATGCATGATTGTTAGTTCATAGGTTAGTTGTATGTTGAGTTTTGATGAAAACTGATGCTGGACAGATTCTTGAATTCGTGTTTATACGGCTGTAACTCGATGTTAATATTGTATTTGGACGTGATTATTGATTCTATGATGTATTAGGTGAAGTCTAGTTTCTAAAAAGTCTGAGTTTGTAATTTTTGGACGAGTAAAAGTTAGTTTTTATTATTTTACAAATCTGTTGTGCAAGTCTGATTCCGGAAGCCTACTGGTAGGCTGTTTTGCGATTAAGATATCTCATAAACGACAAGACCAATGGGGTTGATTCCACTTCTGGAAGTTAATATTTTGAGTTCGAAATCTAACCCAATTGGTCTTGCATTAATTGGATTTTCCATGTAACGGGAATAACAAATAACATTCTGTTGCGCATGATAATGACTGCTGTGTGTTTACTGTGATGTTTTGATCATTATGAGAAAACCGTATATGAAAAAAATATAATAAAAATATTTTTGGAAACCTAACTCAAGTTTTCTTCTGTGATAATTTTTGGTGATTTATTGGACGTGTATGGATTTAAAAAATAGAGTAATCTTGTCGAGTGAAAATCTTCCTGGATAAAATAGCTCATGAATTACTTAAGTTAACATGAAAAGTGCATAGTTGATCGATGTTTGCTATGTGTATGACTTAATTGCCCTTGTGGGAGTTAGTTTACTATTAATGTACAATAGTAACACTTGACACGATATTTGTTCACGCATGTAACTTATCACCAACGTGTTTGTCGAGTCGCACTTATTTCACAAATGAAACACGAAACGTATCTCATGCATAAGTTTTATGTGATGAGTCTAGGGACTCACTCGTAGTAAAAATACTTAGAAAATCTCATTTTTATTTTAGAGCACTAGTGATGATTTTCTGTGACGCACACCTCTCTTGGATTCTTTTTGTTATCTTCGCAAACAGTGAGTTTCACGGCCCATTTTACTCTTTTTAAACGCTTTTATTAGGGGGAGATAACATACTCCACGCTTTAGATTTTGTTATTCCTTATATATCACTTGTAAGTGGCAAACAAACCAACCAATGTCCTTCATAACATCGAACCGGTTAATATTGGGTTAATAGCGAGCCACTGTTGAGTAGTACTACTGGGTTTGACAAACCCCACCTAACTCTAAACTCGACTGTAGGTCGAGTGGGTGTAATCTTGGCTAACACATTACCATGGTCGTGGTTGACATGGTGGCAAGGCAATTGATAAACAGTCAGCTTCGGTGTCGAACACTTAGTAACGCATGTTTGATAGGTTAGCTACCTATTGATATATAATTGAGTTAACTCTATCTGGTAACGCAAACGGAAACACAAACTCAATTTATTTGTATAAACTTGTGAACTCACCAACCTTTGTGTTGACACTTTTAGTATGTTATTCTCAGGTAGCCGAGGCGGGCGCGCGGTATAGGACATGCATTCGCTAAACACCATTGCTTTAAAAACTTCTTTAATTTTTATCTTGATAACTTGGGTTTTTAAGTCGTCCTGTGTGGCGCAACTTTTTGGTTTATAATTACGCTTCCGCATTTCATTTAAGACTTCATGTCTTGTTGGTTTTGAAAACTTTAATATGGTGTTTGATTATAACTAATGATTCCGATTCTGTTAGTTTACACCCTCCAACGATAAAACTCCGTTAGTGGATTTTGAGGGTGTGACATTGCGGCCAAGGTCCATAGATATTTATGGGATATAAATATTGGACTGACCCACCCTCAAATGTTACTACATGGAATCTTTATGATTGTTCTTAAGTAAATTTGAGTAAAGGCGAATATCATAGTATCCGCCGACCTAAGATACATATTGGGTATTGATATTCATCAAATATTATACTTTGACTTGGTTCTTCGCTACTCTAAAACAAGACAGTACATAAGGCTATGCTCAAGTGTAGTACAAGGTGATTGTGAGATACGTATGTAGTCAAGAGGGGATTTGTCCCTCTTATTCATTGAGAGTAAGATGTCTAAGGCCTGCTAAGTTAAATCACAGAGAATAATCACTCTGTGTCTCTGGATTTCACATGACATCTTTGGCAAAAGAATAAATGATAGATTCACCTAAATCATTTCAAGTAAGGTACTTGAAGGGGATGATGTTATTGACTGGCACTTCATCATACGTAAAAGGGGTAGTAAACCGTTGTTAAGAATCGGTCTTCTATGTATCTTGCGCAAATGGGAGATTGTTGGAATCGGTCTGCCCAAGACACATATTAAAATTGATATGGCTAGTACGTTATGATTCAAGTCAGGTCATACCCAATAACAAGCTAGAAAAACACCACGATATTTATTTTAGATATCATCTAACAAATAAATATTAACACTTACGATATTTAGAAAATGGGTTTCTAAATATTTACACTTGAAAAATCAATAAATTATACGGATGATTTATTTAGAGAGATTATCGTATGATATTATTTAAGTTGGTTAAATAATATATATATATATATATATATATATATTTGAATATATGATAATGGTTATGGTATGTTGCATGTAATTGATGACATGTTAAAAGTGTTACATGTCACAAAGTTTCAATAGTTAAAACCTGCAAGTAGTACATGGGGTAATAGATGTGAAACATAATATAATAAAGAAAGGGGGGGGGGGGGGCATTATGGTGGGGGAACTCCCACCTCCTATTAAACCAATTATATCTCTCTATTTCTTCTTGGTACAACACAACCATAAACCATTCGAAATACATGCAATTTTTTAATTCTCTCCCTTTCCTCTCTCTCTCTCTTTGATTTTGGCCAAGAAGAAGGGAAAGAGGAAGATATTTTTCTTGAGCAAGTGTTATCAAATCCTAGCAAGAAAGTGTAAGGCCCCGTTACCGGTAACCCTACTTTCGTGTTGGATTTACTCATAAACACAGCTCTAAATATCAGAGTTAATTAAAAACTTTACGCGGAATATAAAACTTTCATAAAACATTACATATCAATTCATAATCATGTCTTAAAACATTCCTCTTGTCTTTCAAAATCAAAACATAACTTATAAAACATATCAGCTCTTCAGATGCCAGGCTTTAGTCTTCTGCCATGTGTCCTCCACTCAAGCCAGCCGTCTCATCCTACTCACCTGCGTGCATACTAAAAGTCAGCTACGCTGAGTGAGTTCTAGTTAATCATACAATACCATACGATACCTTATTACGTACATACGTACTTAACCTCATAACTTTCTTTCATACACACATAAGTACTCATACCTTCACTCTTACTTATATACTTTCTTTCTTACTTACATACTTTCTTTACATTCATAATCATACGTTTTAAAGAGCCTTTCGCCCTATAACCTCACAGATATTATAAGGGTCTGGTCCCTAACATCACAGATATTATAAGGGTCTGGTCCCTATCCTCACAGATATTGTAAGGGTCTGGTCCCTAACATCACAGATATTATAAGGGTCTGGTCCCTAACATCACAGATATTATAAGGGTCTGGTCCCTAACATCACAGATATTATAAGGGTCTGGTCCCTAACATCACAGATATTATAAGGGTCTGGTCCCTTGCTTTCGAATATTAGTAGGGTTCAGTTCCCTCTTCGTTACCATACAACCATGCATCATACCTCGAGTATCATTAGGGCTCGGTACCCTTTTCGTAACCATACAACCATACAACCGTCATTTCCTTCTTTTATTAACTTTATTACGTTCATACACATAAACATTCATATCATACTTGCCATATTTATAACGTTACAACCTGACAGTACGTGCAATATCCGAAGATCGTTCACGAACCATCAAGCAATCATTCATTCATATCACATATATCACATATGGCTTTATAACGTTACAACCTGACAGTACGTGCAATATCCGAAGATCGTTCACGAACCATCAAGCAATCATTCATACATATCACATATATCACGTATGGCATACACTTATCACTTAGGATAAATGTATTAACAACACATCAAGTATGCACACAGCCCCGAAAACATAACAAGGAATGGGGATAGAAACTCACCTGAATCCTGTTACGCTCGCCGTTGATCATAATTCCTTTCTTTAACTGGGCTCGGCTAACTGTATAATATTTACACATATCAATTAACTACTACTACTCGTTTTGTATTTCCATCTATATATGACCCACAACGAACGGGGGTCCGGGGGCAGCGCCCCTGGCAGCGGGGTTCTAGGGGCGGCTGCCCCTAGCGGGGTCCAAGGGGCAGAGCCCCTGGCTGGGGTTAAGCTGCCTTAACACATTTTCCATTAGGTTTTTAATTTATTTTATAAACGAACTTCACTTCAGGCGAAGTTAAACCTTAGGCGAACTTGGCTTCAGGCGAAGTTAAACCTTAGGCGAACTTGGCTTCAGGCGAAGTTAAACCTTAGGCGAACTTGGCTTCAGGCGAAGTTAAACCTTAGGCGAACTTGGCTTCAGGCGAAGTTAAACCTTAGGCGAACTTGGCTTCAGGCGAAGTTAAATCTTAGGCGAACTTGGCATCAGGCGAAGTTATACCTTAGGCGAACTTGGCCGTAGGCGAAGTTACGCTTGAAGGCGAAGTTCATCAGGCGAACTTAATCTTGCAGGGGAAGTTATCGCGCTGCAGATCTGTTTGCCCATAACTCCTTCGTTTCTTAGCCAAATAACTCGATTTTGGTACCCACGGAATCGTATGATCGGCGCCTACAAATCCCAACCATCAAATCGGCCTAAAATCGACGTTTTAGGGGTCCGATTTGGGCAGTTTGGGTTTCGGGTCCGGTTAACCCATCCAATCCTAACCATTTTTAGTAATATTAACTTTGTTGGATTTGTTCTTACCTTACCAACTCAGATCTATCAACGAAATCTCGGGTCTCGGCTTCGAATCTTGATCGGTTAGAAAGCGGCGTTTTGAGGAGTGTGGAGTGTGTGTGGAGTTTGGTGAGAAATGAGATATTTTGGGATTTTGGGGGTATTTATATCCCTGAAATCCCATTCTCATTTATCCTATCTCAATTAATCCAAGTCCATGACCCGCTCCTACCCGATATTAATAATTAAAAACGCGAAATCACTAACATAACTTTCTTTATTCAACATTATAAATTTTAGGAAGTTACAAGTCTTCCCCCCTTAAGGAGGTTTCGTCCCCGAAACCTAACTATTACATAAACAAACTATGGTAAAACTTGCGCATCTCATCCTCGGCTTCCCAAGTAGCATCTGATCCCTTGCGGTGTTTCCATATTACTTTTACCAAAGGTATAGTTTTGTGACGAAGCTGCTTCTCCTTGCGATCAACGATCTTTATCGGTTGCTCGATGTAGTTCAATTGTTCATCAACCTCAATGTCCATTAATGGCACGTGAGACGTGTCATCAGCTAGACACTTCCTCAGATGAGAAACATGGAAGGTTGAATGAATTCCTTCTAACTCATCGGGTAAATCCAGCTTATAAGCTACTTCCCCCACACGATACAAAATTTTAAATGGTCCAATGTACCTCGGACTTAGCTTCCCTCTCTTTATAAAACGGATAATTCCTTTCCAAGGCGAGACCTTAAGCATCACATAGTCGCCAACGTTAAACTCAATTGGTCGTCGCCGCTTATCTGCATAAGACTTTTGTCTGTCTTGAGCGGCTTTCATTCTTGCTTTGATCTGATCGAACTTTGAAGACATTTCTTGAACCACTTCTAGGCTTCCCATTTCTTTCTGACCAATCTCACCCCAACACACCGGGGTTCTACATCGTCTACCGTAAAGCATCTCAAACGGTGGCATACCAATACTCGAATGGTAACTGTTGTTATAGGAGAACTCTGCCAGATGCAGATGATCATCCCAACTTCCATCAAAATCTAAAACGCAAGCACGTAGCATATCCTCAAGGGTTTGGATCGTCCTTTCAGACTGTCCATCGGTTTGAGGATGATACGCCGTACTGATGTTCAACCTCGTCCCCATAGCTTCATGAAATTTCTTCCAGAACCTCGAAGTAAACCGTGTGTCCCTATCAGACACGATCGATAACGGTACTCCATGCTTGGTTACCACTTCCTTGATGAACAAGCTTGCTAACATTTCTGACGAGATGGCCTCTCGTATGGGCAGAAAGTGAGCACTCTTGGTCAAACGGTCCACAATCACCCAGATGGTATCATGTTGCTTAGCTGTACGAGGTAGCTTAGTTATGAAATCCATGGTGATGTGTTCCCATTTCCACTCAGGTATCTCTAGCGGTTGCATCTTCCCATAAGGCTTTTGGTGCTCGGCTTTGACTTGTAAGCAAGTTAAGCACTTACTAACATAATCCACTACATCGTTCTTCATTCCTGGCCACCAGTAATCTCTTCTCAAGTCTTGGTACATCTTTGTAGCTCCTGGATGGATTGAGTACCTTGACTTATGAGCTTCATCTAAGATTCGACTTCTAAGATCACCATGGCGTGGGATCCACATACGGTCGAACCTAGTCTTAACTCCATGAGTGTTTTCCATCAACTCATCTTGCTGGCCATAAATCCTTTCTTTCTTTACTAACCCTTCGTCTACTAACACTTCTGACTGCACTTTGATGATTTCTTCAAAAAGACTTGAGTTCATGATCAACTTGTATGACTTCACGGTTGCAAGGACTTCCTCATTCTTACGACTTAGCGCATCAGCGACCACGTTAGCTTTACCGGGGTAATACTTAATCTCACAGTCGTAATCCTTTATCAATTCTAACCATCTTCTCTGCCTCATGTTCAATTCTTTCTGCTCGAAGAAGTACTTTAAACTCTTATGATCTGTATAGATAGTGCACTTAGTACCGTACAGGTAATGCCTCCATATCTTAAGAGCATGCACTACAGCTGCTAACTCCAAATCATGCGTCGGATAAGTACTCTCATGGACTTTCAACTGTCTAGACGCGTAAGCTATCACCTTCCCTCGTTGCATCAACACGCAACCTAACCCTTGATGCGAGGCATCAGCACAAACAACGAAATCCTCATCACCATCGGGTAAAGTAAGGATTGGAGCTTGCGTGAGTCTCTTCTTCAATTCTTCAAAGGCTTCCTCCTGAAACTTTCCCCAATTGAATACTATCGTCTTTCGGGTCATACCGGTCAGCGGTGCGGCTATCTTGGAGAAACCTTCGATGAATCTCCTATAGTAGCCAGCTAACCCTAGGAAGCTTCGTATATCAGTCGGATTCTGCGGAGTCTTCCAATTTGTTATCGCTTCAATCTTAGCTGGGTCCACGGTAATCCCCTCCGGATTAACCACATGACCTAAAAATTGCACTTCTCTTAACCAGAACGCGCACTTCGAAAACTTGGCTTACAACCTTTCTTTCTTCAGAACTTCCAATACTTCTCTCAAATGCTCCGCATGGTCAGACTCGCTCCTTGAATATATTAATATGTCATCAATGAAAACGATAACTGACTTATCCAACATTGGTCGACACACCCTGTTCATCATGTCCATAAATGCTGCAGGAGCATTTGTTAGACCGAATGACATTACGAGGAACTCGTAGTGTCCATATCGCGTTCGGAACGCCGTCTTAGGGACGTCTGCCTCCTTTACCTTCAGTTGATGGTAGCCTGATCTGAGATCTATTCGTGAGAACCAACTCAAACCTTGCAGTTGGTCAAACAGATCGTCAATCCTAGGCAAGGGGTATCTATTCTTTACCGTAAGCTTATTCAACTCACGATAGTCTATGCACATTCTCATACTTCCATCCTTTTTCTCCACAAACAAAACCGGTGCGCCCCACGGAGAAACACTCGGTCTGATAAAACCCTTGTCGAGGAGTTCTTGCAGTTGGGACATCAATTCCTTCATCTCGGACGGTGCTAGACGGTAAGGCGCCTTCGCGACGGGCTGGGCTCCTGGTACTAGATCTATCTGAAATTCTATCTCTCGCTCAGGTGGCAACCCCGGAAGATCCTCAGGGAATACTTCTGGGTAGTTGCGCACAATAGGAACATTCTTCATTTCTTTCGTCTCGGCCGTAGCGTTGACAACATACGCCAGGTAGGCACCGCACCCTCGCCTTAACAAACCCTCGGCTTTTATCATCGAAATGACATTAAGCCCATAACTCTCCTTATCACCATAAACCGTCACCGCACTACCATCCAATGACTTTAACCTTATCATCTTACTTTTACATACTATCTGAGCCTCAAACTCAGACAACCAATCCATGCCCAAGACTACATCGAACCCTCCTAAGGCCATAACATACAAAGTAACAGGGAACTCATGTCCCTCTAACTCTATCTTACAATTCTTAACCATTTTTGTTATTTTCACCGAAGTGTCACTTGCGGTTTCTACTACAAATGTTTCAGACACTCGGCAGCCTTTCATTTTAGCTAGTTTACTAAACGTCGTAGCTACAAAACTTCTATTCGCACCAGAATCAAATAATACAGAAGCGGAAACATCGTTCACTAGAAACGTACCTGTGACGACATCCGGAATCTGCCTGGCTTGTTCCTGGGTCAGCATGTAGGCTCTAGTTCTGGGCCTAGCTTGATCGGCATCCTTCTTTCCACTACCTCCAGCTACACCTTCAGTGCACTCCCTTGACATATGGCCTGTCTTGCCACATTTGTAACATGCTGGCTTCGCACTGCACTCATTAGCATAATGCCCTACCTTCCCGCACTTATAACAGGCATTCGACCCCATTCTGCATTCTCCACCATGAGCCTTTCCACATTTGAGACAAACATTAGAACTTTTACCCCACTTGCACTCACCACCATGCCTCTTTCCGCAGGTCTTACACGATCTCTTCTCCCACACTTTCTGTTTCTTATCCTTGGAGTTCCATAACTGAGTACCGGGTCGTTTAGCAGGAGTGACCCCATTCTTCTCTTTCTCTTCGTCCCTTTCCAGCCTATCATCCGCGGCCACGTCAGCATAGACCATTTCCGCGAGTCCAACAGCCGAATCAAAAGTAGCAGGTTGAATCGCCCTGACTAACATGCGGACCTTTTGTGGCAACCCCCTCACATAACATTTGATTCTCTTGGCCTCAGTGTCAACCATGTCAGGCACCAACCTAGATAGTCGGTTGAACTCCGTGGTATACTCACGATGCGTCATCATACCGGCTTTTAAATTCTGAAACTTCATCTCCGTTCTTTCAACCTCGGCATCTGCACAGAACTTCTTCATTACCAACTCTTTCAAATCTTCCCACTTCATCTCTTTGATCTCTTCACGGGTCTTCCTCTGCTCCACACTCTCCCACCAATACATAGCCTCATCTACGAATGACTGAGTAGCATAACCCACAGCTTGGTCGGGACGGCATTCGCTAATGCGGATAACCTTGTCCATAGCGGTTATCCACTGGAGAGTAGCGATTGCGTCTCCTAAACCAGTCAGCTTAGGCGGGTCACAACCTTTGAAAAACTTATAGCTGCACCCACCTTGTCCTCCTCTCCTATCATCGACTTTCACAGACTTATCCCCACTCGAGGCCCCTCTTTCACCTTCCCCATCCTTTCTACCATCACCACCCGCCCCTTCAGCAGTTCGCTCACGGCTTCCAGCAGATCCTTCGGGATTCAGGTTCTTCACAGCAGCAACTACAGCCTGAACGATGGCTGCTTGAACTGCGGGGCTAAGTTGAACTTCTTCGTTGTTGTTCTGGTCTCCTCCAGCTGCGCTTCCTTCATCTTCGGTGTGGGAAGCTTCTTCTACCGAAGGTTGCCGGACAAGACGAGGCCTGCCACGACGTCCAGTGCGACCCCCAGTTTCAACAAATTCTCCAGCTCCAGCCATTAGTATTCTAAAGGGGAAAACACAAACATCGTCACTCAAGGAACCGTTTAGTACAAGGATGGTAAGGCTAACAGGTAATAACAGTGGCCAGTTGTGATTAGCTGATCACGTTACTTTCCGTGTCCTATACACTTCCTTTTATGAGTCTATTTGTGCTGGTTCTACTTAAGCAGTTAGTCAATTCAAACAATCAATTATTCCTATCCGTACCATTCTCATATCTTTTCTTTCTCATTAACATATATCATTTAGTCATACCTTTCACCTTTACTGATCTTGCTTGAGCGACACATGGCATTCTTGAACTGGCATCTTCTTTCCTTTCTTACTTAAATCCCATTCTCTGTTCGAGTCTAAGCATGTAGGATGCTTAAATCTCTCGAACTTTGCTCTGATACCAACTTGTAAGGCCCCGTTACCGGTAACCCTACTTTCGTGTTGGATTTACTCATAAACACAGTTCTAAATATCAGAGTTAATAAAAAACTTTACGCGGAATATAAAACTTTCATAAAACATTACATATCAATTCATAATCATGTCTTAAAACATTCCTCTTGTCTTTCAAAATCAAAACATAACTTATAAAACATATCAGCTCTTCAGATGCCAGGCTTTAGTCTTCTGCCATGTGTCCTCCACTCAAGCCAGCCGTCTCATCCTACTCACCTGCGTGCATACTAAAAGTCAGCTACGCTGAGTGAGTTCTAGTTAATCATACAATACCATACGATACCTTATTACGTACATACGTACTTAACCTCATAACTTTCTTTCATACACACATAAGTACTCATACCTTCACTCTTACTTATATACTTTCTTTCTTACTTACATACTTTCTTTACATTCATAATCATACGTTTTAAAGAGCCTTTCGCCCTATAACCTCACAGATATTATAAGGGTCTGGTCCCTAACATCACAGATATTATAAGGGTCTGGTCCCTATCCTCACAGATATTGTAAGGGTCTGGTCCCTAACATCACAGATATTATAAGGGTCTGGTCCCTAACATCACAGATATTATAAGGGTCTGGTCCCTAACATCACAGATATTATAAGGGTCTGGTCCCTAACATCACAGATATTATAAGGGTCTGGTCCCTTGCTTTCGAATATTAGTAGGGTTCAGTTCCCTCTTCGTTACCATACAACCATGCATCATACCTCGAGTATCATTAGGGCTCGGTACCCTTTTCGTAACCATACAACCATACAACCGTCATTTCCTTCTTTTATTAACTTTATTACGTTCATACACATAAACATTCATATCATACTTGCCATATTTATAACGTTACAACCTGACAGTACGTGCAATATCCGAAGATCGTTCACGAACCATCAAGCAATCATTCATTCATATCACATATATCACATATGGCTTTATAACGTTACAACCTGACAGTACGTGCAATATCCGAAGATCGTTCACGAACCATCAAGCAATCATTCATACATATCACATATATCACGTATGGCATACACTTATCACTTAGGATAAATGTATTAACAACACATCAAGTATGCACACAGCCCCGAAAACATAACAAGGAATGGGGATAGAAACTCACCTGAATCCTGTTACGCTCGCCGTTGATCATAATTCCTTTCTTTAACTGGGCTCGGCTAACTGTATAATATTTACACATATCAATTAACTACTACTACTCGTTTTGTATTTCCATCTATATATGACCCACAACGAACGGGGGTCCGGGGGCAGCGCCCCTGGCAGCGGGGTTCTAGGGGCGGCTGCCCCTAGCGGGGTCCAAGGGGCAGAGCCCCTGGCTGGGGTTAAGCTGCCTTAACACATTTTCCATTAGGTTTTTAATTTATTTTATAAACGAACTTCACTTCAGGCGAAGTTAAACCTTAGGCGAACTTGGCTTCAGGCGAAGTTAAACCTTAGGCGAACTTGGCTTCAGGCGAAGTTAAACCTTAGGCGAACTTGGCTTCAGGCGAAGTTAAACCTTAGGCGAACTTGGCTTCAGGCGAAGTTAAACCTTAGGCGAACTTGGCTTCAGGCGAAGTTAAATCTTAGGCGAACTTGGCTTCAGGCGAAGTTATACCTTAGGCGAACTTGGCCGTAGGCGAAGTTACGCTTGAAGGCGAAGTTCATCAGGCGAACTTAATCTTGCAGGGGAAGTTATCGCGCTGCAGATCTGTTTGCCCATAACTCCTTCGTTTCTTAGCCAAATAACTCGATTTTGGTACCCACGGAATCGTATGATCGGCGCCTACAAATCCCAACCATCAAATCGGCCTAAAATCGACGTTTTAGGGGTCCGATTTGGGCAGTTTGGGTTTCGGGTCCGGTTAACCCATCCAATCCTAACCATTTTTAGTAATATTAACTTTGTTGGATTTGTTCTTACCTTACCAACTCAGATCTATCAACGAAATCTCGGGTCTCGGCTTCGAATCTTGATCGGTTAGAAAGCGGCGTTTTGAGGAGTGTGGAGTGTGTGTGGAGTTTGGTGAGAAATGAGATATTTTGGGATTTTGGGGGTATTTATATCCCTGAAATCCCATTCTCATTTATCCTATCTCAATTAATCCAAGTCCATGACCCGCTCCTACCCGATATTAATAATTAAAAACGCGAAATCACTAACATAACTTTCTTTATTCAACATTATAAATTTTAGGATGTTACAGAAAGAGTGTTTGTTAGTGGCTTGAATGATATACAAGTTTGTGGTTCTTCTATCTTGAAGATTTGCTATTCAAATCATCATCTCCTTCATTTCTTGGGTTCTTGAAGGTATATTACATTAACACCTTATGATTGTTTATATTGGTAAGCATGCGATTTCGTATATGAATCCAGGGCTTGGGTTTTAGCATATAAAATCGGTTTTATATTCATCTAAATAACAAGGTTTAAATCTATTTTATCCGCTGCGTTTTTCATATAAATGGGGTTATATGACTTTGTTAATCTTGTTAAAACCTAAAAATGATGACCATAATATTATTATTAACTCCTAAAATTAAAAAACAAACATAGATTATTTATTTTATTTATTAATATAGCCTCTCTCTCTCTCTCTATCTCTTTCTACGCTAAAACCACCACCACACCACTGGTGGTCGGCTAGACATCGACCTGTCTACCTCCACCATTATATTCCACCACCACCACATACATACAACATACAACCCTCAGCCATCACCATCTCCGGCATAGGAAACCACAATCACCATCAACAACCTCACTACCTTCACCACAACCAGATCCGGCCGCCTCCAACTGAATTCCATGTTAATTTAACCAAATCGAGATTATCAGTGGGTGCCGTTCATGTGGGTTTTGAGTTCAGATGATAGAAAAGCGTGAATCAAATAGCCGAAATCGAAAAAACGTCCCCGATATAGTACCACCGTTTCCGGTGATGGTGGTCGTTGTGAGATAAAGAGGAGCATAATAGGAGCCCTCCTAGATCTAGCATAGGGACACAATTACCATGTCAGACCAGTTGGTTGAAATTTGAAATTCTGGTGGGGTCTTCGGTTATCAGATTCGCTAACAAATGAAAGAGAGGATGGGGTTCCATGAAAAATATGACTGTGGGGTTAGGGTTCCTTTGAAGAAGATGAACACGGGTTGGGTTATATGCCTTGGGTTTTTGTTTTTGTTAATTAACTTGCTTTGGAGCCTGTGACAGACACATGATGATCTAGATTATAAAATTACAAGTAAAATAAAGAATTACATAATGTATAGGAGAAAATGTATTACATCTATGCTTTTATCTATGCTATGTGTACATGAATTTATTTTATTTATATCACATAATGATTTTTTAATCAACTTCATAAAAAATATCAGTGCAAAATCGTGTCCGATAACACTCTTTCTATTGACGATTTCATTCTTAATATCATATATGTATAATTCAAAGAATTTTGGTTATATTAATCAATTTACCAACCATCGAAGGAAATGTAAACATTAAATTGTAAAGACAGATATTATTCAGGAACTATTATGTTCAAACATCCCCTAGAATACAGTATCCACCGAATCCTTCGAACCCGATCCAGCATCACTTACTTTATCTTTCTTTTACTTCTTCCCAAGACACTCTTCAGCCGCTTTAACATGCTCAGTCGTGAATAATGGAACTCCATCTATATTCGAACGTGTATCCAGATCAGGGCATTCCTCGACTGTCACATCCTCAATCTCAACCTCATCATAACCAAATGACGTATTCCCAGATGGAATACTCGTATCAAAAAAAATCTCGTCATCATCAATAACCTCTGCACCCTCCTAGTTCTTCAACTTATCCAACTCCTCATCATTCAACCTAAGTAGCAAAGCAATTTGTTCTTTAGATAATGAAAAATCTACAAATTCGCCTTCCTCAATATCATTCGCGTTAACCATCCTCCTAACAACACCCTTCATGTTATCCATAAATGATACCGTATTGGCCTTTACAGTGTGACACTTGGCTAAAAATTAGCCTAATTCTGTGACTAATATAACTGTACTTACGTAAATAAAATAATATAATAAATTAGTGATATTATTTTAGTCAAAAAAACTCCAAAAATATTTGATATATATTTAACTAAGTTTGAAAAAGCCCAATTTGGTCGCATAGCGAACACTGCGCAAAATAACCTCGGGTGACGACTTAGAAACATATAAAATCCTAAACGTGTCTAAATGGCCTCAAAAATTTAAAATTCATATTAGAATACTAGAGATAGTATATAAACTTTATTTTAGAAGGTTCGAATCGCGAAAACTAGAAAATAAGCAAACAAAATCTTGTGTAGGACACCGTATGAACTCGAAACCAACCACAACCAAAATGAAGTTTCTTTAGCTCGTATTATTAGGAATTGAATATCAGATCAAACATGCTAAAAATCATTTGAAACGGAGTTCGACTGATTAGCTAAAATTCATAACAACAAACTAGGAAGTTTAAGACTTTGATTAATTTACTCACAAGATCCCAACCCAAAACCATGTGCCCTCCCATTGTTTCTCTCAAAACCAATGGCCACGACCCATAGTTTACTTGTAAAACTATGTCTTCATAAGCCTATAAATATGGTGTGTAGTAACTCCCACCATAATCCACCTTGTCATCATAGTATACAACTCACTAATCTACTCTCCCTCTCCATCTCCATATACTCACGGCACCACCACCAACACTCCCTTACTCCACCATCAACTCAAATCACAATCACACATGATCAAGGACACACACTATAATGGAAGATAAAGTATTATACACAAGATCTTTATTTCATCATCTTACTAGTTTCTTCAAAATCCAAGGTAAGATATATAGTTGATTCTTGGTTAATCAAGTTTGATCAAGTAATGTTTCACACAAATGGGTTAGAATCAACCTTAGAAAAAAAAATTAGTGAATGCTTGTGTGTGTGTGAATGAGACGTGAGTGTGTGTGTGTGTGTGTGTATGTGCGAGGAGTGTTGAACACCCACATACATGCATACACTCATCGTAATAAGCTTGCTTGTATTGTTGAAATGGATTATGACACTTGGATTTGATAATAATCTTACTTAATTGAAAGACTTAGGAAGAACATGGATTATTTTGATAAGTGGGTTTGAATGTTAAAATGGATTTTTTTGTTTAACTAATTATCAGATAGTTTTTTAATGTAGTCATAACATATTAATCACCTAGAATTAAAGTGGAATTAGATAAAGATTGACAAAAGATTGTTCATAGATTGAAATTTGCAATTTGGGGATTTATTTGAATACTTGGATAAATTGATGATTGTTAAAATGATTAATGAAACTTGAAGATAATATTCATTATTGGTTACATGCTAGAAATCTTATGACTTTCTTGTTCCAAGACAAATATCCAAAGTTAGATTATGATGAATTGTTGATTACTAATAACGGAAACTTTTTTGAACTAGTGCATATTGTTTAATAATTTGATTTGATTATTGAACACATGGATATATGAATGATTAAGGGCTTATAATTAGAATTGTTTTAGTAAACATTATCATGAAAATTGTTGAGTTGAATGAAAGTTGTAAATATAACCAAGTTGCTAATTATGGAAACTTTGTTGTTTGAAGTGTTAAAAATACTATTGTTTAGATGATGATGTTAGGATAAAATTGGACCATGTTATAAATTGTTTTGATATGGAAAATTTGATGCATAAACACCATATAAACATTGTAGAAATAACATGCTCATGTGTTGATAGAAATTTGAAGTTAAGGCTTGAACATGTTACTTGAGAAATTGGTTTAGTGTGCATATTTGGTGCTATATGATCAAACATGCAAGTGATCATGAGTTATTTGTTACTATGTGTATGTTTATGGTACAAAATGAGTTAGTTTTGATATTATGACTTAAATAGCTTGTCGGTAACATTAACGGTCGAAAGTTCGACTTATAACGTGAACCGACATGAATTTTCGGAGCTATTTTAAAACAGCCCCTAAACTCATAAAACTCTTATATTTAACATCAGTTAAAGTATAAGAAAAGGGTCAAGATAGAAAAGCTTGAACATACACGGTTCGTGTCGCGAAAATCGACACGAAAACATTAAAATTGATGTTTTCAAGAAAATGGAAACAAAAATAAAAATCGTATCATTTTTATTGAAAAACTAATAAAACTTGATTAAAACCATATAAAAAGTATTTTTCACAAAAGATTAACCGGTTCGCCGTTAAAACGCGAAACCAGCAAAACCGACAAAACGACACCATAATCACAATAAGAATAAAACTTGTAATTTTATAATATTCCAGCAACTAAAACATATTTATGTATATTATTAAAGAATATAATATTGCTAGAATAATATAAAGTATGATATTTGATAATATTTGGTGTTTACTTGCATACACGTATATCTTCTAGATGCTAATTAATATAAGTACAAGTCTTGCGTGATTGTAGGAAAAAAGTAACTTGGAAGTAAACAAACTAAAAGTCACCAATGGATCATTCGAATAAAAAGATAAAGTAAGCGTTAACAGAAAACTAAAACGTTTGTGTGAAATATTTTAAGTTGAGCAAACAACTTAAAATATATATATTATTAAACACGTGTACTATAATAATAGGACACAAAGTGTTTGGATATATCTAACATTGTACCTACTGTTGAGTTTTAACAAGATTACCAAAGTCATATAAACCCATTTATATGAAAAACGCAGTGGAAAAATAAGTTTTAAATCTTGTTATTAAATGAATATAAAACCAATTTTATATCCAAAACCCAAGCCCCGGATCCATATACGAATTTGCATGCTTACTAACCATAGAGTGTTCATAGCATACTACCTTCAAGAGTCCAAGAAAATGAAGGAGATGATGATATGAAGGGCCAGTCTTCAAGATAGAAGAACCTCTAGCTTGTATACCCTTCAAGATTCCAACAAACACCTTGATTTTGCTAGGATTTGCACTTGGAAAAATCTTCCTTGATATTTCTTTCCTTGGCCGAAATCCAGAGAGAAAAAGAAGAAAAGTTTACTTGCAACTTCTGTATGTGTGTTAGAGAGAGAGAGAGAGAGAGAGAGAGAGAGATAGAAAGTTGTAAGTTACCAATTCACTATTTAATTCAACCAACCACCACTATTGCATGTCTTGGAATAAATAAAACAATTAAGTGAGGAGAGAGAAGAGGGAAAAAGGTGCAGTCAAAGATTCCCACCAAATTCAAACTCAAGTAATCTATTTTATTTATTTAAGTTATAACATGACATAACATGCCAAATCCAGTATGCATTGCATATTGTTATTTAACTAACTTAAATAACTTCATATATGCAAAGTGCAAAAGCGTTAGGTTTTGCATATTGTTATTTAACCCATTTAAATAATATCGTATATGCAAAATACAAAAGCAGTATGTTTTGCATATTGTTATTTAACCCATTTAAATAACATCGTATATGCAAAATGCAAAAGCAGTGTGTTTGAATATTGTTATTTAACCCATTTAAATAACATCGTATATGCAAAATGCAAAAGCAGTATGTTTTGCATACTGTTATTTAACCCATTTAAATAACATCATATATTCAAAATGCAAAATCTCTCATAACATAAATTATCCATATAATTTATTTATTACACAAGTGTAAATATTTAGAAATCTAATTTCCAAATATTCTAAGTGTTGATATTTATTTGTTAGATCATATCTTAAATAAATATCGTGGTGTTTGTCTAGCTTGTTATTGGGTATGACCCGACTTGGATAATAACGTACTAGCCACATCAACTCTAATATGTGTCTTGGGCAGACCGATTCCAACACCTACCAAATGTGAGTTTCTCTAAGAACCCCCTCATTTTTAATTGGAATTGTTTAATTGTTTTTATAAATATTTTTTGGGGGAAAAGCATATTCTTTATTTATTTATTGATTTCATCGAGATTTAAAAAAAAAGCATTTTATTTTACAAAATGTGTCAAATACGGGATGAGTCTAGTTGGCTAAGTAGCTGTTAACCCTAGAAAGGGGCATCGAAATATGGGTAGATCTATCGGGGTGACGCCCCCACTTCCAATTTCATTGGGTTAAAAGTGGGTATATTTTGAGTCTTGTACGTATAGAGTTATCAACTATGATAGTCATACGCATGTTGTATTCTTTGCTCGTCTACAACATCAAGATTTGTTTAAAAGATAAAATGCTATTGTGTTTTGATATAATGGCGATAGATCATTATACATGAGTTAGTGATATAATGGCGACATTTCTTTATACACGGGTTTTTTATATGATTTTGGTATGATGTAATGACGATAGATCGTTACACACGGGATTGATACTATTATATAATGACGAGAGATCATTATATGGATTTTGATTTATACATATATATACATACGGACTATTTTGATTAAAAAGGGAAACTCACCAAAACACTGTGTTGACAAACGATTTTAATATGCTTTTCAGGTAAATAAATGAAGTATTGAAGCTTCGCTAAGAGCGCGGGAAGATAGTAACGTGTGCTTGAATGAAAATTGTTGACTTTATGTTGAACTTGTAATTAAATAAAAATCGTGCAACATGACACGTGTAATAACTCTTATGGTTAAATAACGTTCAACTTTCATTATAAATGTATATTTAATAGTGATTGGCTGAAACGACGCCTGTCACCACCCGAACGACTTAATCAAAGTCTTCCGCTGATTAAATTAAGATTTTCGGGGTGTGACATACAGACTTAATCGGCTGCACATTAGTAGTATCCTGATACACTACTATTTGCATATCCGATCCTTCAACACTAGCAGAACCACTAGACTTACCAGTCTTTGGTTGCTGCTCACCACCACTAGCTCCTACTTTAGAGTCTTTATCATCATCATTTCTTTTCAGCTTCTTTAACATGTCTTCTTTGCAAGTTAACTGAAGGATGATCTCGTTCTGTTTCTTAATCTTCCCCCATGAGTAGTAACCAACGCCCACAATTCACGATTTACATGTTGGCAGCACGATATATGACTCACCATCTTCCGCTAATCCAAACGCATTTGTTCTTAGAATTGTCGATCAACGGCCATCTGATTATCCTATAGATGTACCAAGTTAACAACTAGAACATTTGTTGTTGAAGTGGTATATGATGAAAGGATGGAGGAGTCAGCTGCATTGGTCCCGCTGAACGGTTGACTGACATGAACGAAAAGTTCATAGGTTGTATAGTCATCGGCATCGACGTATGACTTGAAGCAAAAGTAGCAAGATAAGGACTCGACATCAGTGATATAACAGGTTTTGGAATAGATGCTAACCTCGGATCATACAACACCATCATCGATAAAGTAATTACCGGGGTATTAATGGGAATAGTAGCCATCGGTGATTGCTGTGTTGCCGTAGACCTTGTTATAAAGTCACCAATCTCTACACAATTACCCCTACTTTTACGGGTCTTCGCAGGCTTATCAGAAACCTTCGCTTTAGCTTTACGTTTACGTAAAGCAGCTTCAGCATGTGCTACATCACCACCATCACCTCCTATACCACCATCTCCACCCTTACCACCATCGTTTCCACCTGCTCCATATTCAAGTTCAGAATCCGAGTCGTCGTGGATCCAACGATCATCAGATGAACATACATAATCAGGTCTCTCAATGTGACCTACGTTGCCTCTTATACTTGGGCCTGTTCTCTGGTGTCTGATTACGATACGTTCTCAAACACTTCATTGTTTCTTCTGTCATGTGTTCCAACACCATAACATCGTCCATTAACTCAGTATCACGTATCAAATTAGGCTCCAAGTGATCAATAACCAACCACAATAACCTCGGATACATGAGGTGTCACACCCCGAAAATCATAATTTAAACATCGGAAGACTTTGATCAAGTCATTAGGGTGGTGACAGACGTTGTTTTCAGCCAATCACATTTCTATATACATTTCTAATGAAAGTTGAACTTTATTTAACCATCAGAGTCATTACACGTGTTATATTACACGATTTTTATTCAAACTACAAGTCTAACATGAAGTCAACATTTTTCATTCAAACACACGTCACTATTTTCCCGCCCTCTTCACGAAGCTTTAATTCTTCATTTATTTACCGTAAAAACATATTAAAAACATTTATCAACACGAATGCTGGTGAGTTCTCTTTATTTTATGAATTTTTTTTTTATATTTATATATATAATAGTCCTCAACCATTATATCATAATGATTAATTCTTTATGAAAACATAGCATTTTATTTCTTAAACAAATCATACTGCTGTAAACGAGCAAAAAGTACAACAGGTGCATGACTATCAAAATGATAACTCGAAACATACCAAACTCAAAATATTTCCACATTTAACCCAACACGATTGGAAGTGGGGGGGGGGGGGGCGTCACCCCGATACATCTACCAACATTTCTATGCCCTTACTATCGGATAACAGTTATTTAATCAAATTGACTCATCCCACTTTAACACGGTTTGTAAAATAAAATGCATTTAAAACTTTAATAAAATAAATAAAAAAAATTTGCTTTCCCCCAAAAAAAAATTTATAAAACATATGTTTATTAACAATCAAGGGTTTTTAGAGAAACTCACATTCGGTAGGTAAAACGTCAGATATATCCAAACACTTCGTGTCCTGTTATTGTAGTACACGTGTTTAATAATATATATATTTTAAGTTGTTTGCTCAACTAAAAATATTTCACACAAACGTTGTGGTTTTCTTTTAACACTTATTTTTATCTTTTTATTAGTTCAAGTTCGAACGATCAGTTGGAGACTTTTTGTTTGTTCCAAGTCCAATTTATATCTTCATGTAAGCATGCAAGATCCTAACTTATATATACTTATGCATATATAAGTTTATTAAATAATAACTAGCAACAATATATGCATGTATACAAGTAAAGTAACACGTAACACAATGCTATTATTATAACAATAAATTATTATTATTTTAATTTATAAATTTATAGGTTAGTTGCTGGAATATTTATTAGTGTATAGCTAAGTAAAATATATATATATATATATATATATATATATATATATATATATATAAAGTTGTTTTCACAGGTTTCTTCGGTTTGTCGGGTTCACGATTAACGACGAACCGGTTAACTTTTCGTGTGAAACATCATGTTATATTTATTTGAAAACATTCTATATGTGAAAATATGTAAGTTTTATTTGTTATTTTATAAAAAATGCCTTGTTTTTTATTTTAGTTTTATTTTCACAAAGATAGCAAATGTTTTCGTGTCGGTTTTCGCGACGCGAACCGTCAGTAACCAAGTTTTATCAACTTGTCCTTAATATGTACATGTAGTTATGTAAGGCATATATTTTTGTTAGGTTTTAGGGGCTGTTCTAAAACTGTTCCCAAAATCGTTGTTGGTTCGCGTTAAAAGTCGAATTTTTCTATTAAGGACAAACTAAACACACTAAATACTTTAAGCATCAAATATTTCTATTTCTAACTTATAAATAACTAAAATTTCCAGGTTTAACATACATCACAAATTACAAATTTTAAACACTTTTCAAGTTAACATGTTCAAGTTTAACTTACTATAAGTAGTAGTGTGTGTGAACTAGTAAATTTTCATAAAATGCATTTCCTATACTGAAATATCCAGATTTTATCTCTAAATTATCATGTCTTAATCATTCTCACTTAATCCAAATTTCATATTTTCCAACTACGAGGTATACAAGTAACATGTACCCTATGCAATATGACTTGTACATTTTGTATATGTAAACTTTTACCTAGTTGTTTAACTTTACTAATCTATGTATTATTAATAACCAATTCAAGAATCATCAAAAAAATTTGGATTTAACAATCAAGACTATATTCTAGCATGAACTACATTATTATCATATTCAAGCTAGTAAGCATGTAAATTAACCCACTTAAACATCTATAATCTTATCCTAAGAACCCATTTTTAAACCAACAATTGTACTAGTTACATTTTCATGTTCTACCATTTTATCCAAAACAAAACATACAAACATTATGGAGCTTAAACTAACATCAAAAATCAAATCACAAGTATCCAACATAACCCATTTTCAACCAAAACACTCATATCTTCCATTTTCTCTTTCCAAAACCTAAACCCACTTTACGTTTTTTACAACTTAAGAAAACCAAAAATCACCAAATAATTCAAGTTTTCAATCTACCATGTTTTTTTTTCATGAAGAATCAAACATCAAACAATCTATGACCAAAATGGGTTTTAAATCTAAGTATGTGTATATTCATGTGGGTGTTTGGCTCCCACACACACGCATTCATGGCACACACACACACCCATGCATTCATCACAATATTCTAATCTAGGTGTATTCCTTGTTTCTTTTGTGTGAAATATCTCAAGTTGCAAAAATCAAAACTCACGACTTAAGCATTAAGCTTTACCTTAGATTTTTAGATGAAAAAGAGGAAGAAATATGATGAAAATATCTAAATGGGTGCTTGTATCCTTGTAACAACCCAAAAATATCCATACCAATTTTGTCAATTTAAAAAGTTGAGGGACTAGTTAGTCATTTAGCTAAAGATTTATGGATGTGACACATGTCTTATGACTCATCACTATGAGAAGACACATGTCACATGGTGGCAACACAAAGGACACATGTCAAACATAACAACTCATACCCTCACAAAGTGATATGTGGAAAGTGACTAATCAATATGAATGCCACATGTCAACACCTTATGGAATGATCATCATAAAAAAATGACACACGTCGCATGGTGGTGAGTAACGGTCGACCGGGGATGGCTATAAATATCGAGCATGGTTCTTCAATTTTGGCATCTCGAACACCAAATCACTTCTTTATCTAAAATATCCCCTCTCTCTACCTCGGTTTTCGTACCATCGACCTGATACTTATATTCCCGAAAACTGACTTGCCTTGAAGTACGTGCCGACAAGTACCGACGACCTGCGCACCTCGTTATGCATGCTGAACCTCGCAGTACGTGCCAAGCCTCGAAGTTCTGACCGTATAAATTCTAGTATGCGACGTAGAGTAGAAGTACTTCACATACAAGCTTAAGAATAAACTCTGAATATTCGTGTAAGGTAGGAGTTCTGCCTAAGTCATTATTTTATTATAATAATACATGGAGTATACCATAGCCAGGGGTATAGCCCAAACCTTATCATAATTATATTTACATAAGCTTTAAAAATACAAAAGAATATAGTAATGTTTCTTTACAATTAAGAAACACATAATTTTTCATTCATGAGGACATAGTCAAACTATAGTTTCTTCACGATTAAGAAACATAATATTTTATATACATGAAATGTAGTTAAAACATTGTTTCTTCATGATTAAGGAACATAAGATTTTACATACTAAAATAGCAATTAATGTTTCTTCTTGAAGAAGAAACAAATTATAGATGTTTCTTCGTGAAGAAGAAACTCATCATATGATTGGTAAATAAACAGAAAGACTACAGGTCTAAAACTTTATTCAAACAAATGATCAATCAAGGTTTAAACCTATCAAAACAAGACTAAAAGTCTGTAGCCGGATCAAAAGATGATTCGAGTAATTATATAAACCTATTTTATTATAGGTTAATCATCAATCAATTAATCATTCACTGTCAAGGTTTCAAACGCACACCGACGGTACATGTGAATACGTTAACATTTACAAATCAGTCAAAACATATTTATACTCGATAAGATTAATGGGTGTTTGTCTTAAAGAGTCAGTCAACGTTTACATGAGATTACGTGATCTCTAAAACGTTAAAATACAAAGTAGAAAATAAAAGCAACTCAGACCGATTACACATTTGTCTGGATCCAAACATAAATGTTCAGCCTAAACAATCAAAGGCTACGTGGCCACGGGCTAACAGTTATAACCAGTTCTTCATTAAGGGCTACGTGGCTTGGGGAACACTTTTTTTTGTGTAGGGCAGTGGTACAAATACTGGAAGTAGAAATATTTCCGTTAAGCTTGTCAAAAAAACTATTTTTGTTTTTTAACGGTAATTTAAATATTTTCAGAGTCAACAATTCACCAGCATATCGCTGATGTATTTTCACCCACATTGCAGGGAAACATGTTAGTACATGTAGCAATGATTATAGCCATTCATGGACTTAGATGCTCGCAAGGTAGAGATGGCTTAGTTTTAAATTATTAATATATTATAAAATAGATTTAAACGTGATTTGTAAATCAAATACTCGGATATTTATTATCCGATAAGTTTTCAAATAAATTAATATATTATTATAACCAAAGTCTTCTGCTAAAATATACCGCAACTCTGACGTATTTACAAAGCAGGTACCAACTATTGGTCATACGCCTAGGCCCTAAGTCGGGGTATGACAGGTTGGTATCAGAGCCATCGATCTTAGTAAATTAGGTATTTAATTATACATATGCTTTAATCAGAGATAGATATCAATCTTATAATAGAGCCATCAGTTTCAATGAATTAGGTATTAATGTATTAGTACCTAAGCCTTAACTACTTGTTGAATAAGTAGGGCTAATCAAAGGTTGATAGTTTACATATCCCTAAATATAATATGTACAATTGTCTTGTACAAACTACTTTGGACATATTCGCCATGTAGCTAGACATTCAATCATTGCACTTAAATATGAGCCAACAGATATGACTAGTATTAACAGCTATTATATAAGCTTTTTCAGTCAAGAACAACCAACAGTTCTTAACTTGCCATGGAAGGTCAACCGAAGTATCTTTCTGGCAATCCACAAATACTGATAGAAAGAGCAATCTTATTATATAACTATCAGCTACAATAAATTAGATAATTGACTGAAAAAATATCTAAACTTCAATAATAGAATATTCAAATATTACGGATGAGATAAATTGTACAACTAAGTTAGGAACATATTCCTACCTTTAATCCAAACCTCACGCAGATGTCCGATCACAATAGTTATACCAGTCGACCTCGATCCGATAAAGGAAAGGGATGCAATGGAACATCTCTACTCCCAATTCCTGTGTCCAGTGATGAAGACTCATATCAAACGACAATGGAAGAAAATTCTGATTCATTCAACACTAAGACTCCACCAGTTTCGATATGTGCAAATCAGAATATGCAAGGAACATGATCAAGTAGATCAAAGAAACCAATGTTGTCAAAAGGAAAAACAATAATGACTAATCCAGAAGACAGTGATCAGGAACCACAATATTTCAGTTATCCAGCGTTTCAAAATCCTTACTTTCCTCACACTCAAGGAAAATGCTTGAATACATATCAGAACTCTTTGGAAGAACTGTATGACATTGAAGATATTTCATTTCATTATGAACTCAATGTCACTAAAATAGCAGAAGCAATGCTTAAGAAAGAAATGGAAAACGAGGAAAGACAAAAAGAAGAAGAGATAAGCAATAACATCAAGAAGGAAAACAAAATCAAGAAATTGAGCATTCGTTGGAAGAAGTAGACAATAAAGATCTTAATAATTTTAATCAGTATAGAAATAGTAGTTTTGTAGATTCTTGCTACTACAACATAAATAAAAGATATTTTTTACTTTCTTCGAAATACTAACCGTATCTTTAAATTATGTCAAGGAATAAACTCTTGGAGTAATTCTCCTAGCAAGTCTGAAAGAAAGAAAATACCAACATAAGGAAAAGTCCAGGTGGACAAAATTCCGAGAATAAGTAACTCCAAGTCAATGCTAAAGAAATATTTAGCAAAAGTGTGACATTCGTCAATTTCGGGTCAATCGTATTTCGTCTTGTATTCATTTATCATGTAAACCGACCCGATTTATATGTCGAACATTTAAAATATATAAAATATTGGATTTTATGTTACTAAATCATTCCCGCTTGTTCAATTTGAAAAACCCCTTTTACAGATTCGAAAACACCTTTAAAACGCTCAAATTACATTTAAAACGAAGTTTCGGGACGCAAAACGAGCTAGACCAACCCACCCCACCCTAGACCACTCCACGCCGCGCGACCAGGGCAGGGAGGCTGGTCGCGTGGCGCGATGCCCTTCAGGTCAGATTCATGTTGTTCGTGGTTTACATTCCGATTTTTTACCCATTAGACCTAATGTAAAACCCTTTCAATCTTATCCTATTTATACACTCACTCATCCTTCATTAAATCCTGCTCACACTTAAATTTCTCTCTGTAGGTTCCCAGCCGGATCTACACGAGATATCTCGTTCTACGTAGGTGCGGAATCCCTACGTAAGACGTTACGAGCGTAGAAGACGATACGAGTTAACACGATCGAACACACGTTACAATAAACAAATACTCGTTATATTGCAACCTTAAACACGTGATATCAATCACTGATTACAGGACTCGTAAACACGTAAACTAATAAACTGACTGAATAATGAAAACATAAGCCGTAACCTATGTTTATATAATCACGACAACTTCGCCTGGCATGTTCAGGCGAAGTTGTTCCTAACTTCGCTTAGTTCACAAGTTCGCCTGTATCAGCGAACTTGTGAGCTAACTTCGCTTACATACAAAAACACAAATCTAACAAACTCGATTACAGACACTTGACACTGAACTACTGACATCATGCACCAACAGACTCCCCCTTGGCAATAGCTTCATCTCTTTATTTTCAAGCACGTGTCTTGTAATCTTCAACAATCTTGTATCTTCATCTTTTAGCATTCACTCCTTCTCGTACACATACCGAAACAACTCTTTGATATTTCCTCGCTTCGTCTTTCCAAGCAGGAATAAAAAAGATCTTCTTCTCATTCAGCACCTGCAGATCAGCTCGAGACAGGTTTACTAGATGCATCGGATCATAGACTCTCAGCAGCTCTTGTTCATCTTCGTCTTCCATCACTGCTTCAGCTGTCTCACAATCTACATACCACCAGTTCAACTCTTTGAGCACGTCCTTGGGCATTTGTTTCATCGGCACTTCTTTCAAACACCGGATCGGTTTATACTTCATAATCATCCAAGGCATGCCATATGCTCTCAACCCTCTATCTTTGTCTTCGATAAGTTTACCCTTCTGTGGTTTCAACAGCTCGAACTTCTTTTCCTTTATACTCTCCTTCCAAACTATCTTCCCGATGACTCTAGCCATATTATCATCACTTCTATTTATCAATCCCAATCTGGCTAAGTCTTTCACTTCACATTCTGGCAATGTGTTCAACGATCTCAACATTTTTTTGAAGTACTGAACGCCATCATACCTTTTAATCACGAAGAGCCTCAACTGCTCATCGTATATCCAGCAAATAATCCCCTTTCTCGCTTCAGCATAGCCTCTAATGTTGTAACTCTTCTTGAACATTGTAGGGACCGCTGGTTTCTTCGTTTTGACGAACCACTGAGCATAGCCTTCTTTCCATCTAGGCTGCTCTTCCCATTCTGTCTCATCGTTTCCCATATCTTTACCTATATCTGCGTTATCGACTTCCGGAATCTCATGCTCTACATTCTCCTCTACTATCTCTCCCTCTTCTATATCATCATCAATAACAATCTCTGCACCAATCTTCTCTATCTCATCACTCTGTAATACATCATCATCACACATGAATTCATCATCCATCTCCTCAACCTCCACCACCACCACATCATCACCACCAGCTGCACTTGTCGACTCCCCCTGAGTTGTGGAAGTCCCAAGAGCTTGTACAGTTCTTGGCAACTCACCACCTGCACCTTTCGATGCATTGGGATCATCGTCTCGATCATTTCTCTTCTTGGTCCTCAACTTATCGCCTTTACAGCTCGTCTCCCCCTGAGATGCCAAGAACTCCTTCAAAGCATCTATGATTTTTCCATGTTCTACCAGCAGGGACGACTGCATCTGATTCTCTGCAACTAGGCGTTGAATAGCCTGGGTCTGGATAAGATTAATCCTTGACTGTTCTGCCACGACCCGTTCAAGTGCTGCTATTCGTTCTGAGTCTGATAAGGTTGCATCGAAATCAAACCTCATGTGTGATATATCTTGAGTGTACTGAGGAGGGATTTCCGATGTAACCGGGACCTCAGAAGTAGGCACAGACGTAACCGGAGGTGGTATCGTCACCGATAATCCTGCGGTGGCCACAACCGTCGACTCAATAAAATGTGCCACGACCTCCGTTGGAGTAAGAGTTGGAGGTGGCAACGATACGATTTACGGAGCCGAAAGTTGGAAAGTAGTTGGTGGGAGGCCAAAGGCAGATGAGGTAGCCACCACGGGAACATCCGTGGCGCTTGGCCTTGTAACTTGTAATGTTGAGGGAACCATTGTCATACCAGACAGTGCGGGTGGGGTGAAACGTACCACCCTCGAGCTCTCACCAGCTCCCGATCCTGCACCTATCCATTCCCTTCTTGACCTCCGGATCAACTGTTGAACTTCTTCCTCATAATCTGACTCGCTATCATCATCAGCTCTCTTTCTTTTCCCATGAGTCCGTTCATGTGTTACCAAAATCCGTCTCGCTTCGGCCAATTCTTCATCAGAATCTGAGTCAGCCACCGTTGTAGCTGCTCTAGTAACATTCACACTCGAAACTCGTTCAACCGAGACCTTTTCACAAGTAAAATAAGCATTATACGATTCAACTTGTTTCAAATTTCTTAAGATAGTTTTGCCTTGATTTTTTAAGAAATTCACAAACTTATAGCTTGTAATTGTCTTGAAATCCTCATGCAAAACCTCATAGAAATTCTATTTTTAGAGACAAAAATCATTTATTTCGATTTCTCGATTCACAATTCCGGTCATTTTAACTTGGTTAAAATTTTCATTACGCAAAATTGTATTCCCAAAACGATATTCATCATTCATATTGATACCTCATAACAAATTTCGACATTCAATTCACTTATATTAATTTCCTCATAAGCAAAATTTTATTTTGATCTTTATAAAAAATTTATTTTGCTTCCTCATGACAATTGGCTTTTATTTTTACAATAAACATCAAAATTCAAACCTTATTATCTTAGTTTCCCATAATATTTTCAACTACTAAATTTTAACTCTACGTCTAGATGACTCATAATACAACAAAGATATTCAATACATATCTGGGTTGCCCAAAGAGATAGGAGATATAGTAAGAACTCATATGCCACAAACAACCTCCTTGGCCATGGAATTGGCCAGATATTTGATCAATAGTATGGAAAGAAATACAGAGGTTAAAGAGAAAAATAGTGTGAAAAAGAAAGAAAAAGCAACAGTCAAACAAATGAAGAAGATTAACAAGGAGAAAACATTTAATTATATAAGACCAATTTGTCAGAATTGTGGTAAACGACATCTTGAAAAATGTCAAAAACAAAACAAGAACAATGCAACAGTCACATGTACATTCTGTAACAAAATTGGTAATTCTGAATAGGACTGTAGAAGGAAAGCAGTTGCATGCTTCAAATATGGGGAAAAAGGACATTTTATAAGTGAATGTACAAAAACACAATAATCAATAAAAAGATTAGCAACTATAAGAAGGAGGGAACACAAGGAGCATCTGACAACCAAGTATAAAAGCAAACAAGAAGATAAGAAATAGATAATTAACTCTTGTAACCGTTTGTAACTCGTGTTTAAACGAGAAGTTTTGTAATAGAAAAAGGGTATTCAAATCCCTAATGTATATAAAGAAAAATATTAGCATATATTTCGTATCTTTATACAAGAATGCCTGTATGCAAAGGAAAAGAGAGTGTTAAATTTCGAAAATTTTCGAGATACACGGAACTATGTTAGTTAATCATCATCTATAGAAATATGAAATAAAGAGAATAAATTTAACTAAGACATAAGAATATGTTTACTCCAAGAAAATCATATATCTGAGCTTTGAAAGTTCAAAGGAATACTTGATGGGAATAAACAGAAGGAATCCTTCAAGAACATAAAGCAAAAGATATCATTACTCGAGTACATATATCTTGAGTGTTATCAAGATGAATGAATCAAAAGGATTCTATTGACTGAATCCAAGCTGCAATTTAGTTAACATCAGTAAATGTTTAGAATACAAAAGGTAAGGTAAATAGTTAAACACAACTGGCCATTGTGCTTAGCAATTTACATTTACTTATGATATTCTGAACTATTGACTGAATAAATCATCCAAAGATGTGAGTTAACAACAAATCAAGAATTTCAATCATTCAAACATTTTAAGTTAAACTCGAGGAACAGATTAAAATGAAACTATTAGTAAATCAGGTTATCACCCACAAAGAATCTCGAAGACGAGATTCATTCCAAGGTGAGGAGGATGTAACATTCCGTAAATATCCATACCAATTTTGTCAATTTAGAAAGTTGATGGACTAGTTAGTCATTTAGCTAAAGATTTATGAAAGTGACACATGTCTTATGACTCATCACTATGAGAAGACACATATCACATTGTGGCAACATAAAGGACACATGTCACACATAACAACTCATACCCTCACAAAGTGACATGTGGCTAGAGACTAATCAATATGAATACCACATGTCAACACCTTATGGCATGACTCATCATAAAATAAATGACACATGTCGAATGGTGGTGAGTGACCGTCCGACCCTGGATGGGTATATATAGTGAGCATGGTTCTTCATTTTTGGCATCCCGAACACCAAATCACTTATTTCTCCAAAATATCCCCTCTCTCTACCTTGGTTTTCATACCACCGACCCGATAATTATATTCCCGTAAACCGACTTGCCTTGAAGTACGTGACGACAAGTACCGACAACAAGCGCACCTCGTTATGCATGCCGAACCTCGTAGTGCGTGCCAAGCCCCGAAGTTCTGACCGTATAAATTCTAGTACGCGACGTAGAGTAGAAGTACTGCTCATACAAGCTTAAGACATAAACTCTGACTATTCGTGTAAGGTAGGAGTTCTGCCTAAATCATTATTTTATTATTATAATACATGACTTAGACCATAGTTAGGGGTATAGCCCAAACCTTGATCATAATTATATTTACATAAGATTTATACATACAAAGGAACTTAGTAACGCTTCTTTATAATTAAGAAACACAGAATTTTTCATTCATGAGGATATAGTCAAAATATAGTTTCTTCACGATTAAGAAACATAGCATTTTATATACATGAAATGTAGTTAAAACATTGTTTCTTCATGATTAAGAAATATAAGATTTTACATACAACAAATGGCAATTAATGTTTCTTCTTGAAGAAGAAACAAATTATAGATGTTTCTTCGTGAAGAAGAAACTCATCATATGATTGGTAAATAAACAGAAAGACTACAGATCTAAATAATTTATTCAAACAAATGATCAATCAAGGTTTAAAGCTTTCAAAACCAGACTAAAGGTCTGTAGCCGGATCAAAAGACGATTCGGGTAATTATATAAACCTATTTTATCTTAGGTTAATCACCAATCTATCAATCATTCAAAGTCAAGGTTTCAAATGCACACCAACGGTACAGGTGAATACGTTAACCTTTACAAATCAGTCGAAACATATTTATACTCGATAAGATGAACGAGTGTTTGTCTTAAAGATTTAGTCAATGTTTACATGAGATTACGTGATCTCTAAAACGTTATATTACAAAGTAGAAAATAAAAGCAACTCAGACCGATTACACATGTTCTGGATCCAAACATAACTGTTCAGCCTAAACAATCAAAGGCTACGTGGCCGCGGGCTAACAGTTATAACTAGTTCTCCATTAAGGGCTACGTGGCTCGAGGAACACTTTTTTGTGTGTAGGGCAGTGGTACTAATACCGGAAGTTGAAATATTTCCGCCGAGCTTGTCAATAAAACTATATCTGTATTTTGACGGTAATTTAAATATTATTAGAGTCAACAATTCACCAGCATATCGCTGACGTATTTTCCCCCACATTGAAGGAAAACATATTAGTACAGGTAGCAAGGATTATAGCTATTCATGGAGTTAGACGCTCTCAAGGTAGAGATGGCTCAGTTTTAAATTATAAAAATATTGTAATCAAGATTTAAACATGATTTGTAAATCAAATACTCGGATATTTATTATCCGAGAAGTTTTCAAATAAATTAATATTTTATTATAACCAAATTCTTCCGCTAAACCGTAACTCTGACGTATTTACAAAATAGGTACCAACTATTGGTCATACGCCTAGGCCCTAAGCCGGGGCGTGACAATCCTTGATTCTCTAAGCCTTCTTTCTAGTTCCTAATATCTTATTTTATCATAGACAATATTTAGGCTTCCATTTTCTTGCTTAATCTTGAGTGAAAAGTGTTTTGTTGGTGGGTGATGGTGGCTGGCGGTGGAGAGGAAATAAGGGAAAGAGTGGTATTTTGCTTTGTATTTCAAGTTTGAGATTATATATATATATTACATTTTAAGTTAATTTTTCTTGAGTGTTTGTTTTGTGTTCTTGAAAAATTTTGATGGATGAGGATGATGATTGTCAACATACCTACAATCCACATAACCTACTCTAAATTGCAAAGTCATCAAACCTACACTCTTCTTTTTCGGCTATAGAGAGAAAGAAGAGTGTAGGTTTGATGACTTTGCAATTTAGAGTAGGTTATGTGGAGTGTAGGTATGTTGACATCAGTTGAAGCTTCCATGTACACACTATAATGATTAGAAACGCATGCTATTGGATGGTATGGGTGGTGGGGTGGAAAGATGTCGACAGATGGGGGTGGATGAATGAAGATATTTTGTGAAAGTGTGGCTATTAAACAATGTCTTAAGTTTCGAGTTTAACGTTTAACGAATTTTAACTTACTAATCGAGCTCTGTTTTGAATAATTTTTATCAGGTTCTATCCGATATTGATTTACTGATAATACAAGCTAATGAAACTAATTTTTGGTGGTGGTTGGTTTCGGGTTCATACAATGTCCGACACTGGCTTTTGTTCGCTTATTTTCAAAATTTCGCGATCCGAATATTCTAAAAATAACTTTATGTATTATTACTAATAATTTTATAAAAATTTTAATTTTTCGAGTTGTTCTTGACACGTTTGGACTTCTATCAGTGTTTAAGTTGTCACCAACGGTCGTTTCGTTTAGTGTTCAATATGCTCCAAAATTTGAATTTTTCGAACGTAATTAAATATATCAAAAATATTTTTGTAGCTTTTGGACTAAAATAATATCACTTATTTGTTATATTATTTTATTCTCGTAAGTACAGATTGCATTCGTACCGGATTAGGCTTAAACTAGCCGGGTATCACATGAGGAACTTGTTCTTCTGATGACGGGTAATTAAATTCTCCTTCATATGGTAAAAGATGAGCTCGAATAAGTTGAGTGGCTTGTTGAGAACCAAAGCCACAAACGCGGATTATATCATTAATCGGCATTCGTCGAATCCCCTTTTTAGTCATCGAGACAATGTATAAGTACATGAAGTGAGTACATGCTCACACAAATAGGCTTTGTTGAACTGCGAGTTCTCTAATTCACCCTTGTACTTCAACCTCTTGAGCAATCCCTTAAATAACTTTTTATAAAACTCGCAATGGTCATCTACAGTATCTGGAAACTGTAGTACCTTGCATATCACCTCCACATCTATAATAATCTTCTTGTTCTGGATCTCGGCTTCAATTTGCTTTTCCACGTCATTATAATTAGCAGAATCCCCAAAACGACGGATAATGCCAAAGTAAATAGGAGTGTCAGCTAAAATAGCGTAATGAATCCTTGAGCGCCTTAGAAATGTAATCATACCGCCAAACATCGCTCACCCGGAGAAATCATCAATCAAGAAAGCACATATATTATGCTTCTTGTCGAATGATAATTCGGCACCTGGACTTCCTCAGCAACTGGTTGGGGATCCTCTTGTGCTTGTACCACGGGTTTCTCAACCTCAATATTCTGTTCTTCAACCATTTATGTAAAAACCAAACATTAGAATTCATTTTATACTTTAAAACTTTTACCTTTTCACTAAAACTTAGTGAAAATCACATTCTATTCAATGTAACCAAGTATCATTCGTTATTCATTCGTCATAATTAAGTTAAAGAATGATCCCATTCATTTTATTTAATTTCACGAATGAACCCATTCGTTATATTTAATTTCACGAATGATCCCATTCGTCATAATAAGGTATACGAATGAATCCATTCTTTTAACATAAACCTTCAAGTTCAACGAATAAGATTTCATTCGTTATTCATAACGAATGATAAGTATCATTCGTTATCAATAATCACGAATGATCATTCCATTCATTACACACAATGAGTGTGAAAGGACGAATGCAATTGTTTGACCTCAAACTGTCAAAGTCAAAAATTGTGAAGAGCAATTACACAATCAACATGCATTTGAAATTACAATTAAAATCAAAACACAATTATAAAATTTAAAAGTTATATCATTTTGATCGGATTATCATTGACAACAAGCACTAATCATTTAATTAATTGAAATATATTATTAAATCTGTCAAGTAGGTAATTTTAGATCTATTCAAATATCGGTCTATTTAACATATTAAACATGGTCAACATCTAATGATTCTTTTATCCTATAACTTGTTATTACATTCTGAACACAACACAATCACTCAAATTTCAAATGTTTGGTGTTTGAAAATTTTAGGAAATTTGGACATAGTTTCTTTTTGATTTCTCTCTTTTGAAGGCACTCAGATCTGAACGAATGAGGGTCCATTCGTTGGATCTGGGCTTTTATAAGTTACACTTGCACAAAACCCTAGGTACATGATTAGTGTCCATTCGTTGCATTTAAGTATACGAATGACCACCCATTCGCAAGCTCATTCGTTAATAAAATCAACGAATAAACTCATACGTTAACACATAATAAATAGCCTGTTATTCGTTAGTTAGCCATTATCCTATGGCAACGAATGAATGTCCATTCGTTATTAGATAGCAGAAAGGAATGTGCATAGATGACGAATATATCATATTCGTTATCATACATTAGCGAATGGTCATCATTATTTGTATATACATTTAACGAATGCCAACCATTCATTACAACAGTGTAACGAATAGAATATATAATTTAAAATGGAAAGATGTACCATTTTAACCCAATTAAATAACTATCAAAAACCAATATTTTGATAAAAATTACATTAAAGTTTACCCTAAAAGGTAAAAACATTACTTTAATGTGCTTATATTAAAACACTTAACTTAAAAACATGGAAAAATCTTTTTGTTTTCTTTTCAAATTTTTAGAAACATAGCTCGGTATTAAAAAAATAAAACAGAAACAAAATCTTCTTGACTTTTGAATATTTTCAAAATAAAAACAAAGCAAAATTTAAACTAAAAGCAAAAATAAAATGTAATATACATAAGCAATACATATTTTTGCGAGTTAAGCAGAGAATAATATTAATCAATAAATTCATCCATAACAGGTTTATCTTTCGGCAGTGTTATGACTGATGTTAAGTCGGTCATTGATATTGTTATCCACTTAAATCTTATAACAAATTTTTAAGGAATTTCTGTGATATGATTAAATTTCAATTAGGGCACAAGATATCAGAAACTATCAGCCTCTAATCTCAGTTCAGACTTAATTTGAGTTTTACCATGTCACCCCAACTTGACTTAAACCATTAAACCTGTTGATCAAAATATATGATTTATAGTATTTATCAATCTAGCAAATAATCCCCACTACAAGGTATACCCCTGTTATCAAGCAATACCCCAATATTCCTTTACTATAAAAAAGTATGCACAGTTTCATCTGTATAGCTTGCAAACATTGTATCTCATGGGGTCCGTTTCTTATTGGTATTAAGAAACGTGCAAGGGAGGAACAATGTATGACTAACAGCGTGTTTGATCAAGTTAGTAATGAATTTGCACGAAGTACAGCTGTGATCAAGTTTATTAACTTATAAAGGGTTCACTCTTAAAGCAATTTAATATTCACATTTGTGAATACCTAGATGATAAACCGCATAAAGAGTGATAGTGTCTAGAAACTTGAAGCATCCCATCAATACAGGATTTAAGGCCATACAACCATACACCGTTGAAGTGTTAACCATTAACTAGACACTTTTATTTTAAAATTTTGATCTTTGGTTATCAAACAGATTTAAGGCTTGATTATGACAGGCTATTGCATTTATGCCTTCATCACAAAGACTTTATAAGAGACTATCACCTCTTTCAATTTGGAAATTTTTATAGTTTCTATCACATACTCTATCTTGTTTGCTTAAGACCTACCAATGCACCAATACAATTAAGCACACAATATTTTATGCCTATTTTTATATTATAATTTAGGATATAAATGATCAATGTACTATCATTTTCCCTTTTTGCTTCAAAACTCATTTTGAGGAGTTTATTTTTTTAATGTTTTTGGATTTTCAAAGTATCTGAATTTTTTTGGATTTTCTCTATACAAACAAAAAGCATAATATTTTTTATTTTTCCCAATTTTTCTCTCCTTGAAAACCAAAATATTATAGAAAGAAAGCTAACAAACAATACTGTACAAAAACATGAAAATGATTACCCGAGCTTTGGGATATCAGCAAGTGATTTTAACCCATTTAATCCAAGCAATAATTGGAATATCTTTTTAACAAAAGCTTTGGTAAAAAGGTCTGCCTTCTGATGATCTGTGTGCACCTTTTCAATGTCGATTAATTTCTTTTCATAGCAATCACGGATAAAATGATAACGAATTTCAATATGATTCGTTTTAGAGTGGTGCACGGGTTCTTCGTTATGCAAATGGCGGCAGAGTTATCAATGAAGATAGGGGTAGTAAGAAACTTCAAACCGTAATCCCGCAAGTGTAGCGTGATCCATAAAATCTGTAAACATCAACTCGAGGCTGCCACGTATTCAGCTTCAATGGTTGAAGAGGAGACCGTTGTCTGCTTCTTACACTGCTAGAAAATAAGCCAGTTTCCTAAGAACTGACAACCTGCTGTTGTTGACTTGAAGTTTATTTTGCATCCTCCATAGTCAGAATATGAGAAAGTAGTAAGATCGAAACTATCATCCTTGGGATAACATAACCCGATGTCATAATTACCCTTTAGATAGTGAAAGATACGCATCACAAGCACCAGATGAGTCACTCGAGGACTCGTTTAAAACCTGGCACACAAACAAACAACATACATTATATCAGGACGCGATGCAGTTAAATACATTAATGAACCAATCATTTGTTGGTAAAGCGTCAGATCAACGGTATCCTCCAATTCGTCCGGTGACAAATTGTGACCCATGGGAAGAGGAGTAGAAGGGACTTTACCGGCAGTTATCATGAATCGGCACAAGACATCGTTCACATATTTTGTATGATGAATAAAGATTCCATCTTCAAATAGTTGAACCTGCAACCCTGAACAAAAACTCGTTTCCCCTATCGAGCTCATCTCGAACTTGGTTTGCATCGACTTCTCGAAGTGCTTACATAACGTGTCATTTGTCGAGCCAAATATGATGTCATTGACATAAACCTCGACAAGGAGAAAATCTTCTTTGACAATCTTGTAAAAGAGAATATAAATCACAGTCCCTCGTTCGAAGCCATTATCAATCAGATGGTCAGCAAGTGTGCTATACCAAGCTCTCAAGGCTTGGTGAAGACCATATAGAGCCTTGTTTAAACGATAAACACGGTCTGGATAGTCCGGATCTTCAAAAACAAGAGGGTGCTTCACATACACCTCTTCGTGAAGTTCCCCATTAGGAAACGTACTCTTAACATCCATTTGATAAACTTTAAATCTCTAAAAGGAAGCACAGGCTAAAGAAATACGTAAAGCCTCCAATCTTGCAACAAGAGCATATACTTTAGTGTAATTCACACCTTCTTGCTGATTGAAACCTTGCACCACCAATCGAGCCTTGTTTCTAACAATGACCCCATGATCATCTTTCTTACACTTAAACACCCATTTTATTGAGATAGGTTTCTTAACCTGTTCAGGCTTATTAATGAGATCCCATGCACCCAGTCACGCAAACTGTTGCAACTCTTCTTGCATTGCTTCAACCCATGAAGAGCTTGCAGTGCCATAGGAACATATTTTGCCCCTACTTGAGATAAAAAGAAAGTGTATAAGACAATACTCATGATTCCCGAAGCATGCATGTCAGCGTATGCACACAATACATTATCATCACATACATTAGCTACTTGATGTTCCGTATGAACGCCTATATTAAGAGAACCAATGATGATGTCTTGAGGATGATACGTGTTAATCCGAACAGTCGAATTCTCAGAAAATACATTATACTCTAAATTACTGTTATTTTCCTCAGCTTCTAGCTCATTCACAGTTTGAGAAGATTCTCTAAAAAGTAACTCAGTCATTTTTGGAGTGTCAACAAAAGGAGCATAAAATCTTCAAAATGAATATCATCCGAAGAAACATAAACATCATCGGATGTTTCAGATTGATCTTGTACTACAGTATCATAATTAGAAGATTTAGTACTTCAACTGATGGAGTAAAGGACTTAAATAAATCCTCGTAGTTAAACTTCCAATCAGGTCCCTTGCAGGCAGGTGGTGTTGTGTATCTTTGTCAATCCACATGTTACCATTCCTCTACACACCCAGATGAAAAATTAAAGACCCGTTTCTTAGGTGAAGCGTACCCAAGGAATTAGCCTTCAATCGCTTTTTCATCAAACTTACCCGCATCTCATTTCAACATCGTACACGAAAGAGACACGAAAGAGAGAGAGGCAGAGAGAGGTAGAACACACAATACGGATAAGACTGACTCATTTATTGAGAGAATATTGTGTGACGGATGTCTTAGGATTCCTAGAAAACCCTAAATCGATTATCCTTTTATATGATTAACATTATATAAATGGAAATCTTTTGAGTGAATCTTGAGTGTGCCTTCTACCTTTGATTATTTATTGCAACCGTATGTTTGTTATTGATTCCGCCTTTAACAAACGGATATCTTTCTAAATATAGCAACCCGTCATTAACTCTATTGTCAACATGATTAATCTGTGTGAGTTATGACTTGATTGATCAAGATCCAGCTGAAATCAAAGGGACCCAACAAGTGGTATCAGAGCTGTTTACTGCTATTTTAGAAAGATTGTTGCTGATTGAAGATTTGAATAAGAATGACGTAAGCAGACCACTGTTCGATTGATTTGTGACGTCAGCAACTCTGTTTTTCATTTTTCTTCCAGATCTACAATCTACCGGTGTTTTCTCTTCATTATTTCAATTAAAGTTCTAATCTTTATATCTAAATCTTGTTCTAATCACATCAGACACATCAGATCTAAGCATTCTGTTTTCAGATCTGATTATTTTGAAACTCTTTTTAAAGAAACTAATTTTTGATTTCTCAAAATGTCTGAATATGAGGAACAAGAGGTGTCTACTAACAAGATACCTAGGTTGTATGGACAGGAAAACTTTATCAAATGGAAGGTACTTTTTGAAGCAGCCGTATGCTACAATGATATTGAAATATGGAACTCCATCAAGAATGGTCCACAAACTGCTGTTGAAGAAGGTGCAAATGCTACTGCAACTGCTGCTGTAAGGGAAAAAATGAGAAAGGTGGATGACAAAGCCTTAGCTATGATTAAGCTAGGTTTGTCTTGGGAGATTCTGACCAAGGTGGCTCATCACACAACAGCCAAGCAAATGTATGATGCCATCCTTGAAATGTATGAAGGGAATACTGAACTAAAGAACATAAAGAAGAAAAGATTGAAGCAACAGTTGGAAAGGTTCAAGTATAGAGATGGAGAAAGGTTGAAATCAATGCTAGAAAGGTTTCTATGTATTGTGAATGAGTTGAGAACAAATGATTATGTAATGACTGACTTTGATTTGAATACAAAGTTACTCAACTCAATGCCAAAAGAATGGTATACTGCTTGCAAATTCATCCTTCAGAAGCAAAATTTCAATGAATTGAAATTGGATGATGTAGTATGCTTTCTTCAGGCTGCTAAACTTGAAATGATTGAAAATGAGATGATCAAGGAAGATAGACCATGTTTCAATGTTTCAAATGCATTGATTGCACCAATGGGAAATCTGTCCACCAAGAACAAACAGCAAATTCCCATTATTGAAGAACCAGCTGAACATAATGTTGTCACTCCAAAATCTTTCATTGGGGGTAGCACAAGTAATCAAGGAAATCAGGAGAGGTTCAATGTGCAACTGATTGATGATTCTGATTCTGCCTCTATGTCAAGTGGAAATGTTCCTAACACTGGAACAGGACATAGTCAAAGCAATGAAACACAAGGCTTGTTGTCTATGTTTACTGAGTCATATAATGCATTTGTTGCAAAGAATCTAATTCACACAAGTGTGGTACAAGATGATTTGGAACAAATTGATGTAGATGATTTGGAAGACATGGATTTGAAAAGGCAGGCTGCCATGTTGGGTTTGAGAAGTAGAAGGCTGTATAACAGAACTGGTAGGTCTCTGGTTTCTGGTCCTAATGACAGGATTGGTTTTGACAAGTCAAAAGCAATATGCTACAATTGTCAACAACCTGGTCATTTTGCAAGAGAATGCAATCAACCAAGAAACTTTCAAATGAATCAATTCCAGAATCAACAACCAGGAGGTCAGCATCAATATCAACAGAATCAACCAAGAGGTCAACAGAATTACCAACAAAATCAGCCAAGATTCAACAACAACAATCAAATGAACAACTTCAATAACAACAACTACAACCCAAACTTAAACAACTTTCAGCCTCAAATGAATAATCAACAAAAAAGTATGCAACAGAATCAAGGTTTTCAAATGAATAACAATCAAAACCTTCAAGCAGCTCCAAATGTTCCTAACAACACTGTTCCAGCAAATCAAAATCAGATCAGAAATCAAGGAAATGTGGCAGTGACTACACAACATGAATGAAATTTTTTTAAGAGCAATCATGAAGAGGACATTGCAGATGACATCAGGAAAGCAAATGTGGCATTCATGGCCATAATTGAGAAAGAAAAGGGATCATCATCTCAGGTACACTATGCTCATACAATTGATTTAAATGAACTTATCATTGAATTGAAAACAAAAGTAGGCAAGCTGGAAAGTGAGTGTTTCAGAAAACAAAGTATCATAAATGAGTATGAGGCAAGTGAAATGATCAGTGATGAAAAGATTAAAAGCCTTGAAGATGATTGCATGATCATTTACAGAACTCAAACCAGATACATCACTGAAATTGATGGATTAAAGAAGATGTTAGTTGAAGAAAACGTGCAAAACACAAGACTAAAGGTTGAAACTGAATTTCTGAAGAATTTAGTCTCAACTGGCAACATATGTGGTATACTGAATCAGGTGAAAGAACAAGACAAATACAAAACAGTTCCACCTCCATTCAACAACAATTTTATGCCAAAAGTTGACAAAGAGAAAAGAGATGCATATTTGCAACAATTCAAGGATGTCTTTCATGTAACGATTCCGACTAAACCAGGTATACCCTAACCGGTAGACAGTAGTTACGTTATATTTAAGGTCGGGTACATGAATTACCATAGTAATTATACGAGAATACATGATTCACTATATTGATTGTACGTGAATATATAATTCATCGCATTGAATATGCGATCAATCGATCGATAGTTATTGAAACCCGAACGAATCGAGGGTTCAATTATAGACGATATCTATAATATTTAGTGATTTTACGAAGCATTAATGCTTCGGGATAAGTGAATTAAAGCTCAGAAAAAGAATTTTCGATTTAATGGTACGTCGGTACATTAAAACGAAACCCTTAATACCAAACCGAGCAAGAGACGATCGATCAAGCCCAAAAAGATGCGCAATTATTAATAATATGATGTTTTAAGTTAATGAAAGACATGGTTTAAGTTTTTGAAGTTTTTAAATCGGTTTCATATAAATTTCATTTTTAAGCCGAAAAACGACCGTTTTAGCCTCGTTTTAAGCCGAATTAAACATTTAACCGAAAAATGAACTGAACCAGATTATCCAAAACATTATCCGGATTTCGAGAATCCAAATGAGTGACCAAGAATGGAGAGGTGGGCCCCACCCCACCACCTCCAAACCTCCGGTCGCAATAAGGGGGTGTTACCCCATTTCTTTCTTATTTTTTTTACACAATAATTCAACAATCTTCCTTTCCTCTCAAGATCATGAACTAAAAACCGGGTTTTGTAGCAAGAACAACGAGGTAAAGATCGAGTTATATTCGTTTTCATCTTCGTTTCTTGAGTTTGTTTGCAAGAAAATGAGGTTTCAAAGATGAAAACCGATTCTTGCATGATCAAGTGATGTATACGGGTTATACAAGGGATCTTGGTCCAAGAAAGGAGTTAAACGAACCAAAAACGAATTTTTACGGTTTAAATCTTTGTTTTTGAATCATAACCGAAACTATAGTGTAAGTGGCTTGATCGTGAGTGTAACTTGCTTGGTATTGTGGTATGTTGGTTGTAGGTTCTGTATTTAGTAGTAGATAAGGCGGAAAAACGAGTTTGTAGCTTGTAGTGGCGGAAAACGAAAGGTATATTCGGTTTATGTTCGGTTTTGGAGTTTTTGGACAGATTGTTGATGGTTTAGAGTTAGGTCACGAAATTTTACAGGGATGATCTACACATGAAAATATGAGTTCTGTGAATTTTGGTAATTTTTGGGCAAAGGATGAATATTTGGTGAATTTAATGCTCGGTTTTGGCTAAAAATGGTGAAAAATAGTTAAATATCATGAAAAATTCTGGAAAATTTCATATAAGATTTTTATAACATTTATAAGTCCCACACAAAATTTTAGGTCATTTGGAGAAGTCTAAGTAGGCTTTTCGGTTAAACGAGTTATAGGGTTTTCTAGCTCGGTTTTAGTGAAAATGGCATGTAAAAGAAGATTTTGGATCTGAAAAAATTACAGGGGACTATGTGGATGGCAGGGGACATCCAGGAAATATTTGGGATTTTTCTAAGGTCGTTTGGTATTTACGACATATTTAGTGTTTAAATGGTGTTTAAAAATAGATAAATAAATTTTAAATATAAAAATTAATTCTGGAAATAATTTTATTAAATTCCCCACTGTTAAAAAGTGATTTGTGCAAAATTTCAAGATCCGGGATTAAACGGATAATTATTTGTGCAAAAACAAGCTTTTAAAGTTTAAAACGCGAAAACCGGTAAAGTTCGCCTAAGCGAGCTGACTGGAGTATAAAAACCTTAAAAATGAACAATTTTCATATAATTGAGTTAAACAAGTAAAAATGAATCATCCGAAGATAATTCGGATGATTTAGGTAATTTTTATCCGATAAAACAGTTTCCGGTGCATTAAAGACGGAAACGGGTCCCGCGGCCAATCGGGACGTCTAAACCGAGCTCTAACTTCACAACTTTAACTAAATTATCAGTCAACAGCTATTTTCAGGTCGTGTGTGACCAACCTCATTTTTGAAACGTAAAATCGGATAACCGTGCTAGGCACGCAAAACGGGAAAAACGACTAATAGTAATTTTGACTAGTAAACTCTAAACGATATCACAATCTGAGTCCGTAGAAGTGTTTCTGAATTAACATTGCCCCCGGAATGGGTACAGTACTGGGTTAACAGTGTCCCCAGATGTCCCTAGAAGTGTTTCTGGGTTAACATTGCCCCCGGAATGGGTACAGTACTGGGTTAACAGTGTCCCCAGATGTCCCTAGAAGTGTTTCTGGGATAACATTGCCCCCGGAATGGGTACAGTATTGGGTTAACAGTGTCTCGAGATGTACCGGTTGATACGGTTAAAGATTATATAAACTATAATTGTATAATAACGATCGTAGGGATCATATTGCAGATTGGACGTGTTAACTAATAATGACTGTTGTACATGCTTGCATGTGCTAAGGTGAGATTCACGAGCCCCTTTTTTTTGAATTGTTTTTAAATATTTTCCCGTGGCGGAAGCATGTTATTCCTGAAATGTTTAAGTACATACTGAACGCATGGAATTGCGTGGATTTATATATATTTTATTGTTCGGGAATCGTACGAAAATGTACTAAGATGGTAATTGTCTGAGTTGCTAACATTCTAAGGCCCCGGAACACGAGTGATTAACTGAAAGCCGGTAGAGTGTGGATAGTACTATTGGTCTGACAAACCCAACTGGTTCGGCATGGATTTGCTGATGTTTCCCAGCCAGTTGCACATGTCTATTTTGTTGTTATTTATTTTGCTATGTAATGTTAGACATAGCGGTGTGGGGCGGGTCCGTGGGCGGGGGATATGCCACGGGTCCGTGGGCGGGGGATATGCCACGGGGGTTGTGTGTGATAGTCAGAGGTTTCACTTGTGGGCTCAGCATAATTACATCGATAATATTATATTTTGATAATGATTTACATGGTTTACCCGAATTGTGAAACTCACCAACTATTCGTAGTTGACCCGTTTTCTCACATGCTTTTCAGGTACAATTAAGATGAAGTGATTGCTTACGTGCTAAGTGCTTGATGTGTGTAAGATTTGCGTGCAGGATGTTATGTTACATTATAATAAATAGAATTATGTATCGTATTGTATGATGTGTGTATCACCAAGACGATAATGAAATATGAGATAATGTAATTTGAAGTATATTAATGTATTTAGTTTTCTTTACAAACAATGTGGTTGATATCAGAGATGTCTGTTGCATCCCGTTTACGTTTCCGCTGCGGTTACGGGGTGTTACAGAAGTTGGTATCAGAGCCATTGGTTATAAAGAATTAGGATGTCTTTAAAAGATACCTAAAATATAACCAGTAGCTCAAGTATTATAGGATCTGAATATCAACTAATAATTCATAGTGACGAGATCTGGATGAACTTGGATGGACAAGTGAGTTATTATGGTCCGGAACATAATTACAGACTTGTCCGCACGAGGGAGTTCAGGGGAAGTCACGGGGTACATTAATAGGTAAAAATGGCAACATATGTGTAATGTATATATTATTATTTATACGTGCTAATGTGTATATATATATATGTACATATCTTGTGAGTACATGTATTGAGAAATAGGACCCGGATAGGGAACCGGGGGATGAAATAATAAAAGTATTGAGGATGCTGAGATTTCTAGAGCATCGGTTGATGATAAGTCTGACTTATCGGGCAATAGTTATGTTAGTACCAAGTTAGATATCCCGTTTGACATTAACCAGAAATATCTAGTAACCGTCACTCTCAACCAAAATTGATGAATCCCTTACCCTACCAACACCGGTACCGTATATCCTAATAACCCCATATGTTCACCCGAACCGCCGACCCTCACGTACGGACGGACCTGTACGTGAACCCATTCTTATTCCGTTAAAAAAAAAATTGATAATAAATGAGCATATAAAAATAATATATAGAAATATATATGTGTATTTCTCACTCTCAAACATTTGAGCCATACCACCTCCAAATCGAGAATTACCGATTTTAGCGAACCTAGAACGCCGGAGGACATTGACCGAGCAAGCGATAGAGTTTCCCATAATAGTAATTGATAATATTTGAAGGCAACCCATGTTGCGCGATTACCTTGAACCTTGCAACTCCCTATGTTATCCTTACATCCGTTAGATGCCTATACCCATGTATACTCGAATAGAATGATTACCCATACACAAAGAGGTGTTGGAATCATTATAGCATAGTTGGTTATTCGTTCGTAGGTGGTATACCGTGTATGCCGGATATACGAATAGACACGGATATTATAACTCCGTGGTACGTAATCGTTGGTGCTCACGGTGAGCATGTATCGGTTATGCTGACATGCAGAAGGATATTGAAATCAAACATATTAAACATTAATCTCTGTTGAGAAAGATCTATATGTCAGTTGGTGACAAGGGTTATGAAACATATTTAAACGTTAACCGACGTCAGGTTAAGTCCATATGTTACTATATTTGTGGGACATATATACTAGATACTGTTATGTGTAATATGTATGATAATATTTGGTGTGTATGTGTACCTGCTGTTATGATTGAGCTGGTAACGAGTTATAAGGTGAGATTAGTATTGATTACTGCGTACGGGATGAGTACGGCAGAATGACATAAAAAGAGTAACTCCAATGATGGATATTGATATGATTCAGTTGATTGCTCAAAAATAGCAGATGATGATACCGAATGTAGTATCACAGGTCACTGCTAGTGTTGATGCAAATGTGATCGCAGAATTATAGATCGAGCAATCACGTGAATATGAATATTTCAATTCTTAGTGGTATTACTAAGAGTGATAATGTCCCACCGAATACTATTATGACCACAAGTATTAGTTATAAACTAAACATGAATAGTAGTCGTAATGAATTAGATCCGGTATGAAGGATATGTTTGTTGGTTGCGTTAAGGAAATTATTAATAGTTTACTGATGGTAAAGGGAGGAATAGACTAGCGAGTGGATAGAAAAGATCGAAATGGTTAAGGATATTGGTAAGAGTCCAGAACATTGTGTAGTGAAATATGCTACAGATATGTTGGTAGATTATGTTGTATCGTGATGGAACACGATGGTACAAAATTATAGTTAGAAAATTTTTGCTCAGATGATATGGTCAGGATTTAAAATTCTTGTGCTAGAGCACTTTTATTCGAGTAATTAAACTCAGAGAGTGGAAACTGAGCTATGAAAGATAGAAATGTTGTGTGCTGATCACTTAGAACACGCTAACCGTTTGAAGGAATTGTCATGTCTGGTAACATGGCTAATTACTCCTGAAACTAAGCGAAGTGAGCGCTATATTGGGGACTAACTCCATCGATAAGAAGTATAGTCAACCCTGTAAAATATACAACCTTTGGAAGGGTTGTGTCACAAGCCAGCATTGATATATTTGACTCTATGGGAAGCGGACTGGAAGGACGTTAGGTGAGACGTCGAGTGTTAAAGAAGAGGAATGATAAAGGTATAGTGCAAGATAGGCTTTTGAATAAGTAGGTATGTCCTACAACCCAGAATTATACTAAGACTAGTTCTGGTGTGAAAACATGAACCGCATGAAGGGTCATCCCCTAAATGTGGAATATATGGTTATCGGCAGGAAGAAGAATGTCGAGTGATAGTAGGCCACAGGTGTGGTAAAGATGGACGTAATGCCCCAATTGTAGAACCAATTGAAGCCATGTGAACCGGCGACCCCAACCCATTCGTGTACAACCACTCCGAACCCAACAGCTTCAATAACCATCCATCCAAAGAAATCAAATTATGCCAAACAGTTGTACTTGCTATGAAGGTGGCAGTACAGAACGTTTCAAGAGAAATTGCCCAAAGTTGAACCAAAGTGTCGTTGGAAGACGAACCTCATGACAAGCATCAACCTCTGATCAAGCAAGGAGCCGTGCTTTTGTGAGTAATTCGAATAAAGCACGTCATGACCCAAAGGTGGTATTAAGTATGTTGTAGTTTTAAATCAATAGGCTTCAGCGATATTTTTACGGTCGTCGATAGAAGTTAGTTTCTGTTAACCTCCTATCATTTGGAAAGATACCGATTAGTGAGACTATAGAACCCTATACTGTAGAATCGCTAACGGTAAACCCCTAATGGTTAACTAAATTGTTCGGAATTGTCCTATTATTCTGAACGATTAACCTTTCCTTATTAACCTACGACCAGTAAAGTTAAGAAGTTTTGACGTAATAGTTAACATGGATTGGCTAACTCAACATGAAGCTGAAATCAAATATGAAAAGAAGATGATTAGACGCTCTCCTTCGGACAATGAAGCGATTAGATACAGAGAAAAGTGTACGGTATTATGTTACCACTCTAATCTCATCTTGAGATGTTATAATATTTACGACAAGAAGAAGTGGTGTATTTAACAAACGCGATTGCCAAAGTATTTAAAAGAAAACATATAGAAGATGTTTCGGTGATACGTAAATATGCAGAAGTTTTCCCAGAAGAACTTCCTGGATTACCGCCAACCCGACAGGTCGAATTCAGAATCGATTTAATACCTCAAGCTGGCTCTGTTGCTAAAGCATCTTACCGACTTGCACCAACTGAAATGCAAGAATTATTGGATAAGGTTTTATACGACCTAATTAGTTACCATGGGGTGCACCAGTGTTATATGGGAAATGAAGGACAGAAGTGTTAGGATATGTATTGATTAAGGAGGATTGAATAAAGTGACGATCAAGAATAGGTATTCACTTCTTCGAAGTAAATGATCTGTTTAACCAACTGCAAGGGGCGATTTATTTTAGAAAATTGATCTTAGATATAGTTATCACCAAATGAAAAAAATCCAAGAGGAGGACGTTGCAACAACAGCGCTTCGGACTCGTTATGGCCATTATGAATTCTTATTCATGCCGTTCGGGTTAACAAATGCGCAGGCAGTATTCATGGAACTCATGAACCAAGTCTGTAAACCTTATTTTGACAAATTTGTCATAGCATTCATTGATGATATTTTGATATATTTGCAACGTAAAGAAGAGCACGAACGACGGTTAAGGAAAATTGTGGAAGTGTTAAAGCAAGAGGAGTTGGACGCGAAGTTTTCGAAAGGCGATTTTGAATGCAGAAAGCATAATCCCTTGGTCATGTTGTAAAGCAACAAGGATTTCACATAGATCCAAATAAGATAGAAACCATTAAAATTGGCAGTCACCCAAGGCACCAAAGGAAATGCGCCAATTTTTAGGACTAGCCGGAGACTAGCAACGGTTTATTGAAGAATTTTTAGCATTACCCGACTCATAATCCTTTGTACGACGCAAATGTACAACTTTTATAGATGATAAGAGACCGCAGTCTCATATTCAACGAAGATGGGTCGAGTTGTTAAGCGATTATGATTGTGACATCCGTTATCACCCCGGCAAGGCTAACGTCGTAGCCGATGCCTTGAGTAGGAAAGATCGGGTTAAGCTATTGCGAGTGCGAGCGCTGGGGATGATAGTCCAGTCGAACCTTTCGGACCTGATTCGAGTCGCTCAACGTGAGGCATTGAAAGGGGAACAATTGGAAAAGGAGGGACTTTACGGTAATGAGAAGAATTTCGAAAAGCGCGTGGACGAAATCCTATATTTCAAAAAAATCGGATTTGGATTCCGACCCTCCATGACCTTCGTGAATTAATCATGGACGAAGCGCATAGATCGTAATATTCCATACATCCGGGACCGGATTAGACTATTGATGATACGAATATCTGAAAGGATTTTATTAATGGCCGAGTTTGGAGAAAGATATGGTTACGTATGTTGGTGAATATTTAAGTTATGCAAGAAATAAGGCTGCACACCGAAAATCCTAGGGAACGCCACAACGACAGAAAATTCGCCAATGATAGTGGGAATAGATTACAATGGATTTCGGGACGCAAATTCCCAAGATATATCAAAGGCATGATGTAAATTGGGTAATCGCGGATCGATTAACCAATCCTCGCATTTCATCCCAATCCATGACGATTACCACAATGAATTCTCGCCCAAATTCCTGATGGTGAAATGGTATCTCGTCGTGGAGTACCATTTTCAATGATCTCAGATCGAAATAGTCATCCTACTTCCAATATTGGAAAGCGGGGAAGGAAGCATCGAGAACTTGAAGCTTTCTATGGGTGAAGTAATTATCACCAATTTGTTAAATTGAAAATGGGCGTCAATCAAGCCATAAGATTTGAATTGATTCGAGAAACAACCAATCGGATTTATAATATTTAAGATAAGTTGAAAGCAGCGCGAGATTGGCAAAGGATTTATGCCAACATTCATAGGAAACCATTGTCACTGGAAAGAGGTGACAAGGCATTTTAAAGGCATCACCTTAGAGAGGTGATATGAGGTTTGGCAAAACCGAAAATAGCTCTTTAATATATTGGACCTCATGAGACTATCTCCATGATTGGTCATTTAGTTTATCGATTAAAGTACTCCAGGGGCTAAGTACTATACATGATGTTTTGCCATGTATACGGATTGAAAAGTACCTAAGCGATGAGGCAACGAGAGTACTAGTAATGGAGGTACTCATAGAAGACATGCTTGATATCATAAATAATTCCGTAAAGTTAGTAGACGGGAAAACTAAACAGTTTGGACATACCAAGCTTTATTGATTAAGATTAAGTGTAATTCACAGCGAGGACCAGATTATACCTTGTAACGCGAGGGTGAATTCTAAAGGAAAAAAAAACCCCCACCTTTTTCTCGGAAGGGGATAGTGGGCGTATAAAATTTCGAGGACGAAATTTCTTAACGGGGGGAGAATGTAACGATTCCGACTAAACCAGGTATACCCTAACCGGTAGACAGTAGTTACGTTATATTTAAGGTCGGGTACATGAATTACCATAGTAATTATACGAGAATACATGATTCACTGTATTGATTGTACGTGAATATATAATTCATCGCATTGAATATGCGATCAATCGATCGATAGTTATTGAAACCCGAACGAATCGAGGGTTCAATTATAGACGATATCTATAATATTTAGTGATTTTACGAAGCATTAATGCTTCGGGATAAGTGAATTAAAGCTCAGAAAAAGAATTTTCGATTTAATGGTACGTCGGTACATTAAACGAAACCCTTAATACCAAACCGAGCAAGAGACGATCGTTCAAGCCGAAAAAGATGCGCAATTATTAATAATATGATGTTTTAAGTTAATGAAAGTCATGGTTTAAGTTTTTGAAGTTTTTAAATCGGTTTCATATAAATTTCATTATTAAGCCAAAAAACGACCGTTTTAGCCTCGTTTTAAGCCGAATTAAACATTTAACCGAAAAACGAACTTAACTAGATTATCCAAAACATTATCCGGATTTCGAGAATCCAAATGAGTGGCCAAGAATGTAGAGGTGGGCCCCACCCCACCACCTCCAAACCTCCGGTCGCAATAAGGGGGTGTTACCCCATTTCTTTCATATTTTTTTTACACAATAATTCAACAATCTTCCTTTCCTCTCAAGATCATGAACTAAAAACCGGGTTTTGTAGCAAGAACAACGAGGTAAAGATCAAGTTATATTCGTTTTCATATTCGTTTCTTGAGTTTGTTTGCAAGAAAATGAGGTTTCAAAGATGAAAACCGATTCTTGCATGATCAAGTGATGTATACGGGTTATACAAGGGATCTTGGTCCAAGAATGGAGTTAAACGAACCAAAAACGAATTTTTACGGTTTAAATCTTTGTTTTTGAATCATAACCGAAACTATAGTGTAAGAGGCTTGATCGTGAGTGTAACTTGCTTGGTATTGTGGTATGTTGGTTGTAGGTTCTGTATTTAGTGGTAGATAAGGCGGAAAAACGAGTTTGTAGCTTGTAGTGGCGGAAAACGAAAGGTATATTCGGTTTATGTTCGGTTTTAGAGTTTTCGGACAGATTGTTGATGGTTTAGAGGAAGGTCACGAAATTTTACAGGAATGATCTACACATGAAAATATGAGTTCTGTGAATTTTTGGTAATTTTTGGGCAAAGGATGAATATTTGGTGAATTTAATGCTCGGTTTTGGCTATAAATGGTGAAAAATAGTTAAATATCATGAAAAATTCTGGAAAATTGCAGATAAGCTTTTTAGAACATGTATAATTCCCACACAAAATTTTAGGTCATTTGAAGAAGTCTAAGTAGGCTTTTCGGTTAAACGTGTTCTAGGGTTTTCTTGCTCGGTTTTAGTGAAAATGGCTTGTAAAAAAAGATTTTGGTTCTGGAAAAATTACAGGGGACTATGTGGATGGCAGGGGACATCCAGGAAAAATTTGGGATTTTTCTAAGGTCGTTTGGTATTTACGACATATTTAGTGTTTAAATGGTGTTTAAAAATAGATAAATAAATTTTAAATATAAAAATTAATTCTGGAAATATTTTTATTAAATTCCCCCCTGTTAAAAAGTGATTTGTGCTAAATTTCAAGATCCGGGATTAAACGGATAATTATTTGTGCAAAAACAAGCTTTTAATTTGAGACGTAAAATCGGATAACCGTGCTAGGCACGCAAAACGGGAAAAACGACTAATAGTACTTTTGACTAGTAAACTCTAAACGATATCACAATCTGAGTCCGTAGAAGTGTTTCGGGGTTAACATTGCCCCCGGAATGGGTACAGTACTGGGTTAACAGTGTCCCCAGATGTCCCTAGAAGTGTTTCTGGGTTAACATTGCCCCCGGAATGGGTACAGTACTGGGTTAACAGTGTCCCCAGATGTCCCTAGAAGTGTTTCTGGGATAACATTGCCCCCGGAATGGGTACAGTACTGGGTTAACAGTGTCCCCAGATGTACCGGTTGATACGGTTAAAGATTATATAAACTATAATTGTATAATAACTATCGTAGGGATCATATTACAGATTGGACGTGTTAACTAATAATGACTGTTGTAACTGCTTGCATGTGCTAAGGTGAGTTTCACGAGCCCCTTTTTCTGAATTGTTTTTAAATATTTTCCCGGGGCGGAAGCATGTTATTCCTGAAATGTTTAAGTACATACTGAACGCATGGAATTGCGTGGATTTATATATATTTTATTGTACGGGAATCATACGGAAATGTACTAAGATGGTAATTGTCTGAGTTGCTAACATTCTAAGGCCCCGGAAAACGAGTGATTAACTGAAAGCCGGTAGAGTGTGGATAGTACTATTGGTCTGACAAACCCAACTGGTCTGGCATGGATTTGCTGATGTTTCCTAGCCAGTTGCACATGTCTATTTTGTTTTTATTTATTTTGCTATGTAATGTTAGACATTGCGGTGTGGGGCAGGTCCGTGGGCGGGGGATTTGCCACGGGTCCGTGGGCGGGGGATATGCCACGGGGGTTGTGTGTGATAGTCAGAGGTTTCACTTGTGGGCTCAGTATAATTACATCGATAATATTATATTTTGATAATGATTTATCATGGTTTACCCGAATTGTGAAACTCACCAACTATTCGTAGTTGACCCGTTTTCTCACATGCTTTTCAGGTACAATTAAGATGAAGTGATTGCTTGCGTGCTAAGTGCTTGATGTGTGTAAGATTTGCGTGCAGGATGTTAGGTTACATTATAATAAATAGAATTATGTATCGTATTGTATGATGTGTGTATCACCTAGACGATAATGAAATATGAGATAATGTAATTTGAAGTATATTAATGTATTCAGTTTTCTTTATAAACAATGTGGTTGATATCATAGGTGTCTGTTGCATCCCGTTTACGTTTCCGCTGCGGTTACGGGGTGTTACATTTTAAGACAGGGAAGAGGTTGTTGATTTGTACAAAAAGTTGGAAGTAAATGAAGAAGGAGAATTTGTGATTATGAAAGAAGTAAAAGAAGATAATTCAATTGGAGTTCAAGTCTCTGAGGATGACTTTGATTCAGTTGAATTAGATCAAGATGATTTGAGTGATTTGAGTGATCAAATTACTGAAAAGGAAATCAAAGCTGCTGAAAGAGGAAGAAAATATAAGAAACCTGAATCTGTTGATAAACTTCCAATGTATCCACCAGTCCTACCAAGATTTAAGAATCAAAATGATAAAATGAAAAGAGAACATGTTTCTTTTGATATCTATGAAAGGAGGAAGATAAATTACAATGCTGTCAGACCACCAAGCAAAGCTGTATTGGCTAGAATAAAGAAGAACAACAAAAAGAAAATGGTGACTGAAAAAGTTGAAACAGAAAATTTTATCCCAGTTTATCCAATATTTTCTAGTCATCAGGTGTTGGAAGTTGGAGAATTGGAAACTATGGAAGAATATAAGAAAAGACACTCAAGGGTTAGAGAAAGCAGTGATGAAGAACCTATGATTATGAAGAAAATTGTCTTTGTCAAAAGCAAAGTTGAAAGACAAGACATCAAGATTGAGGAATTTGTTCCTTTTTCAATTGATTTTGATGGTTTAAAGAATCAGAAGACTATAGGAGTCAATACACCTAAGCCAAGTGAAAGATACAAGAAACCAAAAGAATATAAGGCCTTCAAGGCCAAGGTTTGGTGCAAAAGGTGTGATGAATATGGTCACCACACAGATTCATGTAATGAAAGATCCAAATTCAAACCATTTCATGTACCAGATGGAACAAAGTATGGGCAAGACTTTGTCCTGTACAAACAGAAGTATGATGAATATCTGAGAAAAGGAAAGGTGTGTGGTAATGAAACCATGAACAAAGAGAAGAAGAAATCTGAAAAGGAGACAAGGATTGAAAAGAAAGTGACTGAACTAGAAAGAAGAAGCAAATCTCCTAAAAGGCATGAGAAATTGACCAAAAAGAACTATCAGTCTGTGAGAATCAAGCAAGATACTCAATCAGTCAAATCTGATAGCTCTCAAGGATCATCAAACAGTGAGAAGACAAGAAGAAAAGACACTTATCAGAGAATGAAACCAACTGAACTTACTGGTGATGAGCAGTTCTTGATGAAACATGGATATGAACCACAAGGTTTCACTTGGAAACCTAAAGCAGAAACTAAAATTGAAGCTGTGGCTGATGTAAGAGACTACTCAGAAACAAAGGATTATGTCTTGAAAGAGGATGTCACTGGCTTAGTTGAGCTCCAAAGTTCAGTTTCACTTGTTAAAACACCAAGAGAGTGTGATTATGAAACTGATCATTCAGACAATTTAGAATTGGCTAATGAAGATCATAAACCAACAACACTTACTTCCCAAGCTGTGACTAAAACTGAATCTGATGAGATGCAAGTTGATAAGACTTGCACTTCATCACATAACTAATCAAATTTTCTCTGTATGTGCAGGAACAGTCCACTCCTCTTAATGACATATGGTATATGGATAGTGGTTGTTCTAGGCACATGACTTGTGACAAGAGATCTCTTCTCAACTATGAAGAGAAGTATGAAGGTCCAGTAGCTTTTGGGAGTGATGAGAATGGTGGAAAGATTGTTGGAAAAGGAATCTTAACAAATGGGAAAGTCTCATTTGATAATGTATTTCATGTTGAGGGTCTTCAGTACAATCTACTGAGCATATCACAAATGTGTGATATGGGTTACAAAGTCAGTTTTGATGATTCACACTGTTTCATTTTAAAACCTGAGTTTGTGATTCCACCTGAAATGATTATAATGATGGCACCTAGAAATGGCAACTTATATGAGTTGAATATGAAAGAAGCCATTTCAAGAGGAGGCGCATGTTTTGTTTCCAAAGCCTCTGAAAATGAATCTAAATTATGGCATAGGAAACTGTGTCATGTAAACTTGAAGAACATGAACAGACTGGTTAAAGGTGAACATGTGATTGGTTTACCTACAAGAGAATTCAAGTTAGATGATCATTGTGACTCATGTCAAAAGGGAAAACAACACAAGTCTACTCATAAGACAAAGCTCATCAATTCAATTGATCAACCACTTATGTTACTTCACATGGATCTCTTTGGTCCTGTGAGTGTGCCAAGTATTGGAAAGAAGAGATACTGTCTGGTGATCATAGATGACTATTCAAGATATACTTTGGTTTATTTCCTAAGTACCAAAGATGAAACTGCTGAGTTGATTAAAGGTTGTGTCACAATGATTGAGAACAAGCTGAATAAGAAAGTCAAGATGATGAGAACTGACATGGTACAGAGTTCAAGAATGGAGTTATGGAAGAATTTTGCACAAAGAAAGGGATATTTTAACAATTTTCAGCTCCTAGAACTCCTGAACAGAATGGAGTGGCAGAAAGAAGAAACAGAACTTTGATAGAAGCTGCCAGAACCATGTTGGCAGATGCAAATTTGCCTGTCACTTTTTGGGATGAGGCAATCAATACAGCATGTTATGTTCAAAACAGGGTGCTTGTAAACAAAAGGCATAACAAGACTCCATATGAAATTTTCAATAATAGAAAGCCTTACATCAGTTTTTCAAGCCCTTTGGTTGCAAATGTTTTCTTTTGAACAATAGAGATTATTTGAACAAGTTTCAAACTAAGTCACTAGATTGTTTCTTTGTTGGATATTCTACTCACTCAAAGGCATACAGAGTATATGTGAAAGATCAGATTAGGTTGATAGAGTCTTCTGACATTATTTTTAATGAGAATCAGTTCAACACAGTCAGTGGTGCAGAATGGCTGTTTGATCATGAGAAGTTAATAAAGTCATTCAAGATTTATTCTGAAGACTTTGATGATTCTTTCTACAAGACTAGTGCACTTGCAGAGAATAAGAAGAAAGAATTGGACTTAGAAGAATTGTGGAAAAAGGTTGCTAGAAAAGAAAAGGAATACACTTTTGTGAACAGCTCCTCAAGCAAGGTCATTGAACTGGATCAGGCTATGAACAATCAAGACAGTCCAAATGTACAGAATGATCAAGTTCAGAATGAGAGTGAAACAAGCAACCAATCAAATGAAGAAGCTGTCTCCACAGAAAGATTTTAAGACTTATTCCAAAATTTGAATCTGGGAAACAATGGTGCATCTACTTCAGGACAAAACAATGAGAAAGCACCAGAGTTTCATGATGCAGAACCTGATTTGATCATTGAAGAACCTGAACTCAATGAAACAAATCTTGACACAAATCTGTCTACAAATATGATAATACAAACTCCTACTGTTGAAAAGAATCATACTGCTAAAAATATCATTGGTGACTTGCATGAAAGAGTTACAAGGAGTCATTCTGAGATAGCAAACATCTGTCTGTACTCTTGCTTTCTATCTCAAATAGAACCAAAGAACATTGCTCAAGCTTTAAAAGGCAATAGTTGGATAGAGGCAATGCAAGAGGAATTGGCACAGTTTAGAGATCTACATGTATGGGATCTTGTAGACAAGCCGTATGACAGATATGCAATTGGAACCAAGTGGGTTTTCAAAAACAAAAGGGATGAAAGGGGTTTAGTGATTAAAAACAAAGCCAGACTTGTAGCACTGGGATGTCTTCAAGAAGAAGGGATAGACTTTGAGGAAGTATTTGCACCAGTTGCAAGACTGGAAGCCATAAGAATTTTCCATGCATATGCTGCCTCAAAGAACATTAGAGTATTCCAGCTTGATGTTAAATCTGCATTCCTAAATGGAAAGATTGATGAAGAGGTGTATGTAGCTCAGCCACAAGGTTTTGAGGATCCCATGTATCCAAACAGCGTGTATTAGCTAAATAAAGCCCCATATGGATTGCATCAAGCACCTAGAGCTTGGTATGATGAGCTGTCAAATCATCTTCTTGAGAATGGTTTTCAAAGAGGAGCCATTGACAAGATACTCTTCTACAAAAGAAAGGGATCAGATTTACTGCTGTTACAAGTCTATGTGGATGATATCATCTTTGGTTCAACAAATAAACAAATGTGTACGGAGTTTGAAGGGGTGATCAAATCCAAGTATAGCACGAGTTCCATGGGTGAAATGAACTTCTTTCTGGGACTGCAAGTTCTACAAAAGGCTGAAGGGATCTTCATTCACCAAACTAATTATGTGCAGGACATTTTAAACAAGTTCAACTGTCTTGAGTACAAGACTACTTCAACTCCAATAGACACCAAAGAAAAGATGATTGCTGATGAAAAGGGGGAGTCAGTAAATGAACATGAATACAGAGCCAAGATTGGATCTCTGATGTATCTGACTGCAACAAGACCAGATATCATGTTTGCTGTGTGTGTATGTGCAAGGTTCCAGACAAATCCAAAAGTCTCTCACATGAATGCTGTGAAAAGAATATTCAGATATTTGAAGGGAAGACCAGACTTAGGAATTTGGTAACCTAAGAATCAAGCCTTTGTCTGCTTGCTTATACAGACAGTGATTATGATGGGTGTAACATGAGCAGAAATTCAACATCAGGGGGATGCCAGTTTTTGGGTGAAAGGCTAGTGTCATGGCAATGCAAGAAACAGACTACAGTATCAATCTCCACTGCAGAAGCTGAATATGTTGCTGCATCTGCCTGCTGTGCACAAGTTCTCTGGATTCAAAATCAGATGCTGGATTATGGTTTGAATTTTCTAAACACCCCTATTCTGATTGATAATACTACTGCATATTTTACTGTTAAGAATCCTGTGCAACATTCTAAGACTAAGCACATTGAAATCCGACATCACTTCATCAGAGATTGCAGTGAAAAAGGTTTGATTGAAATGCAAAGGGTTGATACAAGTGATAACTTGGCTGACCTATTCACCAAACCACTTGACAGAACCAGGTTCAACTTTCTTTTGAAAGCCCTGGGGATGATCAACTCTGATGAAATCTGATTAAGGATGTGTGCTTGGTTGTGTACCTCTATGTACTAACTGAAAAGTTTAGAAGAGGTCACACATATTGAGTATGTTAATGAATATGTTACTGAATATGTTGCTGAGTATGTTGCTGAATATGTTGCTGAATATGTTACTGAATATGTTCTGAATATGTTTCTGAATATGTTGCTAAATATGTTGCTAAATATGTTACTGAATATGTTCTGAATATGTTACTGAATATGTTACTGAATATGTTGCTGAATATGTTGCTGAATATGTTACTGAGTATGTTACTGAGTATGTTGAATATAGTGTGACTTAACTGTTTATATGTGTGTCTCTCTGAGATAACTGTTTATTTCATTAGAGATTACACATATTGAATATGTTTCAACTGAATGTTGATTGAATACATATTGAATATGTTTCAACTGAATGTTGATTGAATATGTTTTGAATATGTTTCAACTGAATGTTGATTGAATATGTCTTGAATATGTCACTGTTTTGAAGTTAACTGATAGGTACTTAAATAAATGTCTGTGCAATCTATTTGGAATTGATATTAATTTTTGACTATCAAGTTAACTAATCTGATGTTAATGATAAGCTATTTGATCTGTTTAGGTGAAATTGAATGCTTATCTGATGTCATGAGTAATCACATGTTTATGATTACTTGAATATGTGCTTTATCTGATCTTCTGATGTTGTTAAGATAGGATAGACATTGAATGTTAGTACAGTCTGTTTTCTTGATGATGTTAAGAATGATTATATTTGATTATGTGATTCAACTGTTTATGTCAAAATGTGTTTTATGTCAAAATTAAGTGATTTAATGAATTTTATAATGAATTTTGCATAAATACTTTATTTTGATCAAAACATGAGCAAGTTGATTGATGGTGTTGAGATATGATAAGATTATTCAGTTCAAGCTTTTAAGAAGCTTAAAAGAAGGATTTTTAAAGAGAAGTCTCAAGTAGTTGTTTTTGCTGAAAACTATGTCATTTGCCCAGTTGGAAGGACATGCACTTGTGTATGTTTGGTCCTTAAATCTCTATAGATTCAAAGGATAGCCATTGACCTGAAAACTGAATGCATTTGGGGCAATTATGACTTGTTTCTTATTCCTTCACTTAAAACTATGTCAATAGCTCTGACTTTGAAAGGACATATACTCATATGTATGTTTGGCCCTGTTAACCACTTCTGGTCAAACAGGATAGCCATTAACCTGAAAATAAAGGGATATTGGGGTGATTGAATAATTAACTGAATTTTCATGGGAAATGATAGTACATTGACTACTTAGCTGATCATATGGAATTAATAGGCTAAAAAGACCTTAGTATAGTCATTAACAAGTATGGTTGCTTTCCCATGATGATGTAAAATCTAAAGTGATATAAACATAATGAATATGCTAATCTTTATGTGGAGATGCATAGTTGTTTTGTATGTCTCAAGATAAATCTCTCCGAATGATATGGCAGAAAAGTGATTACCCAGTCATACACGAGCCTGTTGTTATTTGGTCAATCAAAAATGAAACATCTTTAAATATGACAAGGAACATACTTTAAGAAAATTTGAGAAAATATCAAAAACAAGGGGAAGAATGAATAAATCAACCAAAAGTTGATAAGTGTTTTAAATATTTTATCAAACAAGAGGGTTACAATTAGAACTACAAAGATGTTGGCAAAAAACTGTCTCATCTTGAATGAAAGGCATGTTACTAACTGTAAGTCCAACGTTCAACCTCTAGATATGTTTGAATCTAAAACTACAAAAAATACAATAAGTTCTGTCATACAAAAATATTTTTGACCAAATACAGGAGGTTGGAGTCAAATTGGGGTGATCTGGGGAAAGCCAAATAAGCTTTGAGAAGAGATATGAGGCATCATTGCACAGTGTTGACCATAAATGCATTATGCTTTAAATGAACCTAAATCATATCACCAAAGAGATGAAATTCATGCTAAGTTAATACCTGCTGTTAACCTATCTAAGTTGTCATAATAATTCTGAGAGTGAAGTATTGAGATAGCTACTTAGTCAATATGATCCCATTCTTGAGATCTTTTCAGTAAAAAAATGAAATTGTTTTGAAGAGAAATATAACTGAAATTTGATCTCTAAATGCACCATTTGCTCTTAATCTATGATCTTTAATGAAAAATATTTTGACAATTTGTTTAAGTCAAAAAGTGTTGCATTTTGCCTAAAATAGGTTGAATACGTAAGTTCGGGTAAGGTTTGATGCTTTATAACCTTCACGAGCACATACTGTTTGAATATGTATTTTCGGGTAAGGTTTAACAAAAATGTAACCTTTCCGAGTACAAAACAGTTGATTATGTGTGAATATGTAGTTTCGGGTAAGGTTTGATAGTTTTCAACCTTTCCGAGTAAGATTAGTCATTTTTGACTTGTTTATGTGTGAATATGTAGTTTCGGGTAAGGTTTGATAGTTTTCAACCTTTCCGAGTAAGATTAGTCATTTTTGACTTGTTTATGTGTGAATACATTATTTCGGGTAAGGTTTGATAGTTTTCAACCTTTCCGAGTAAGCTTAGTCATTTTTGACTTGTTTATGTGTGAATACGTTATTTCGGGTAAGGTTTGATAGTTTTCAACCTTTCCGAGCAAGCTTAGTCATTTTTGACTTGTTTATGTGTGAATACGTTATTTCGGGTATGGTTTGATAGTTTTTAACCTTTCTGAGTAAGCTTAGTCATTTTTGACTAACTTTATGATTCTCGGGCATGCTTTGAAGTGTTTACACTTCCGGGTAGAGTACACTGTTGTACTCATTTCCCGAGCAAGCTTGAAGTCTTGAGATGTTTATGTGCTGTTATAGTTAGCTTTTAACAAGTAATTCTTGTTTCGGGCAAGATATGCATGTTATTTGCTAATTATGATTCCAAGCAAACTTTGTGAACATAAGTTAGTACATCGAGTAAGTTTTGAGTGAATATGTTGTTAAGAAAGGCTGTTAATCTTTCCGGGCAAGCTTAGATGTTACTTTTTAAGTCTGTCATTTTTTTAGGGTATACTTTGAATAAGATTGATGTTCGACATACCTGATGATTGAATGTGTTTATCCTAGCAAGCTTAGTGCTAACATAGGATTTTCAGGCAAGCTCTATGAAATTTTAGACTATAGCACACTTAAATGTTTATGTGTTTAAATTTCATTCCGAGCATGCTCTGTGATATGTATGTGTATGATTTCTTTGAAATTACAAGTGTTTTCGGGCAAACTTTGTTTTCCGAGCACACTTTATATTTCGGGTACACTTGTGTTCCTTCAATATACTTGGTAATTTCAAAAAATCTAACTTTCCGAGTACACTGTCTGCTAGAATTTCTTTCCGAGCACACTTTGTATTATATGAAGGTTATTCGGGTATACTTTGCATATGATTGTTGTTCGGGCACACTATTCTCCAGAAAGATTGCTCGAGCACACTATGTTTTCAAGGATAATTGAATGAATGTGTTACCTGAATATGTTAGTTAGTATGATAAAATTGATTATGATTGTTTTTAGGGTTTGTGCTAGATAAGTTTTAATTTGAAATTGAGAAATCTATGTGGGGATCTTAATTGATTCCTAGTAAGGATGTTTATTTGATGATTATACTTGATTATATGCCTTGTGATTAATTTCTCAAGAAATCTAGTATTTTGGGTAAGCTTTCTTCATTATTGTCTTAACTTTAAATTAATTTACTTGATCGAGCAAGGTTGATATATAGACGAATTCGGGCAAACTTTGTATATTCAAAAATGAAAATCCTCCAAGCAAAGTTTGACCGAGGTAGGTTTGTATGTGGAAGTATACCGAGTAGAATTTTGATATACTAATCTTTCGAGTAAGGTCTTACAAACATAAATGAAATTAAATGTTTTTAATATATCAAGTGGATAATGTTACTGGTTTACAGCTAAGATTTCACAAAATGACAAAAATCATTTAAAACCAATTTTCAAAGGTATAAAAGAGGGAGTTAGGCAAATTTTTCAACATTATTTCCCTCTCTCTCTCTCTCCTTTCACTGCAAATCTGGTATCACAAAACAAACCATTCTTGAAATAGATAAGAAATTTATGAGATAAAAGACAAAACACTTTTAAAATCTCTCACTTTATCTGACACGCTGAAGAAAAGCAAAATATGCAGACCTTTATTCATAACTCTTTTCTGATAAAGCTACAGATATGTACCTTACGTTTGACTTAACTCTCATTAAATGAAGACCTGCATATGCTATTAAAATTTTGAAACTTCACATTTCAAGAGTAACTCACATTTGTGTTTTTGTGCAGATTTCTATATCATTCAAGACAACGGTTTGAATTGACATATTTTTTATACTTTAATATTTTTTTTGGATCTAATTGATAATTGTGTGTTCATTGATATAACAGAAAATCAACAATGGATCCAACTCCAAGTAATTACAATTCCTAAAAACATCATCTTTCTGAAGAACTGAAGAAAGCATTGCAACTAGTTCAAACCCTAATTACTGAGGTTGAGAAGATCTCAGCTGCCCCAAAACAGGGGGAGAAATCACTGAATTAGGGGGAGAATTCGCTGAAGCTTCTCTCAATTTATGAAAAGAACAGCTCAGATGATGAAGCTGACAATGTTACAGAAGATGAAAAGGAAGATCTTGAGGAAAGAAGGAAATTGAAAGGGAAAGAAATTGTTCAAGAGGATGATAAAGTTCAGACTTTAAATTCTCAAAAGGAAAATACAATGGACTCAGAAATGAATGAATCTGAATCAGAAGCCAAAAGAGTTTATGTACAAAGGATGACAGAAATTCATGACAGAGAATTTCTGAGTCAAATGATGTCTGATAAAGACTTTGAAGAACAAGAAAACTTGCTGAAGTTATTTGAAGATGGGAGAAAGCTAAGAGAGGAAGTGAAGAATAATCAGAGAGAAATCCCTCATGAACTGATTGAAAAATGCTTGAATGATCAAGAAATTCCAAATGGTGTGGTAGTCTCTCTGCTCAAACTAATTAAGCAAGAAGAACCTGAGAAAGAGATAAAGGAGAAACTAGACACTGTCATTGACAAGATTTCAAAGGCTTTAAGTAAAGAAAAGAATACTCAAGACAATGAACTAAAAGGCTTGAAATTGAAAGATGATTTGGAACAAGAAGTGGAAATTCAAAAATTCTTAAGAAAATATGGTGGTAAACCAAAATTTTTGGTTAAGAATGGAATTCCTTTTGATTATGTAAAAGTAATGACAAGAAAAGAGATTTTGAGCAACTTCAAGAAAATGAAAGGACAACAATTGAAATTGAAGAAGGGAGCCGCTCAGTCTCTGGTTGGTAAGAACAAAGGAATATCCAAAAAGGTGGTTGATCTATCAAGGATGACAATAAAAGGGAAATTCAAAGTAGAGGAACTCTTCAAACAGACAACATCCGTGCTCTCAAACAGAACAATACAAAGAAAGGGAAAATGTCTGTGTCTACTCAGGAAAAACCAAAGCATATGCACTTGAAGATGGATAAACCCTTTGTCAAGGTTGCTGTAAAAGCCAAAAACCCTTCAGTCAACCACAATGTTATGCCAAGTGGAATATTCTATGATTCCAGGACTGAACATCTGAATATTATGATGGAAAATGGAGAGATTGTGAAGATCTTCTCTAAAAATGACTTCAGAAAATTCAATCCACGGCAATTGAATGTGGTTGCAACACTGTATCTTTCTGATTACAAAGAAAGGCAAAGGCCTACAAGTGCTAAGCAATCCGAACTATTAAGATTCTTGGTTGAGCAAGAAAATTAAACAAGCATCTCTGGCTGAAATGAAGAATTTCAAGATTAGGATTTGTTTTGTAATGTCTTCGGACACTTTTGAATATGTAATTTTGTTTATGTAATTTGATTATGAAATTTGACTTTTAATTTGATGTGTATTTTGCTGAGTGTAAGTAACCATAGAGTGTTTTGGGCCAGCTGAGGTGTTCCAATCTAGGGGGAGATTGTTGGGTCAAAAGTTTGACCCAAATGAGGAGATTTGACCTAAACGAAGAATATGGAAGATTGGAATCTTCTCAACCTCCTCAGAAACTGCTAAGTATTGAATCCGAGCACACCTTGGGTTCTGAGCAAGCTTTTACTTAGCCGAGTACGAGATTTTGCCTCCCGGGCAAGGTTTACTTCAAATAGTCTTCTTAAGTGGATATCCGGGCAAGGTATGCTATTTAGTGCATTCCCGAGTAGGGATCACTGATTTGGTATCTCCGAGCAAGGTTCACTTTGTCAAGCAGGTTTGTTCTTCAAAACCAAGTCTTTTACTCTTCCGAGTAAGGTTTGGTTAACCAAGTCCAAGAAGCCAAGTAATTGGAAGACCGGGCAAGGTATTTATCAATAAGTATGGTCCGAATATACTTGATGAGTTAAGGGAATATTTCTAAGTTATATCGAGTAAGGTTCAGCTCAAGCAAGGAATAGTGATTCCCGAGTACACTTTGATAATAAGTTATTCAATGACAAAGAGCCAAACAGGATCATAGAAGAACAGGGTTGCTCGTAAGGAGTTGTCGGGCAAAGTTTGATAAATTCAAGAAGATTGAAGTCTACTCGGTGAGTATTTTACTTGGTAAAATATTCTTTAAGTAAAGTCTACCCGGAAACTGATCCTGAGTACACTTCTATGTTTACCAAGTCTGAAGGAAGGTCGAGTACACTGCGTACTCGGAGACTGAAGATTAATGAAAAGCATACCCGGAAGACTTGTTTTACACTTAGTTTATTTTTGAATATGTAATTTGAATATGTATTATCGGATAGGGTTTCTAGAAGGAATGACAGCTGTCCTAGGTTGGCAGGCCTATAAATAGAATATTTAGGGCACGCCGCCAGAGACATGAAAGAGAGAGACAGAGCACAATACGGATAAGACCGACTCATTAATTGAGAGAATATTGTGTGACGGCTGTCTTAGGATTCCTAGAATACCCTAGACTGATTATCCGTTTGTATGATTTTAATATGATATAAATGGAAATCTTTTGAGTGAATCCTGAGTGTGCCTCTCTATCTTTGATTATTCATTGCAACCGTATGTTTGTTATTGATTCCGCCTTTAACAAACGGATATCTTTCTAAATATAGCAACCCATCATTAACTCTCTTGTCAACATGGTTAATCTGTGTGAGTTATGACATGATTGATTAAGATCCAGCTGAGTGTTGAGGGACCGACAGAAACTTTAAGTTAGGCTTACGGTTATTGAGTAGCTCATAAATCATTTTCTTGAGATTCTTAACCGTTTGAACAAGCAGTGTTCACAACTTCGTTCGAGAATTGAACGTGAATCTTTGAATCCGCCAACATTGTTCTTGCAACTTTAGTCAGTGTTCAGTTATTCCTCTCAGCAATACCATTCTGTTGTGGTACATATGGATCACTATATTCTCTATGAATGCCCTTTTGAATACAGAATAAGTCCAACACATTATTCTTGAACTCCGTACCATTATCACTTCGAATTCGTTTCACTTTATGTTTGTAAAGTGATTCGATCTTATTGATCAAATTCTGCAAGAGAATTGGTGTTTGATCTTTAGAACTCATAAATAACACCCGTAAATACCTTGAATAGTCGTCGGTAATAACTAAACAATACCAACCCCCAACAATACTTGAACGATTCACTGGACCGAATATGTCCATATGAAGACATTCCAAAGGATTATTAATGGAACTAATTAACTTCAACGGGTGCGACTTCTTCTTCTTCAGCTTACCCTTCTTGCAAGCAACACAGTGATTAGTGAACTTAAAATGTTTTAGTGAAATATCTTCCACCAAATCATTTGCCATCAAATGATTCATCTTTTGAACATGGGTATGGCCCATATGTCTGTGCCACAAGATATAGTCATTCTCTGTTTCTTTCAAGACAAAAAGGTTCAAACATATGTAGAAGATGATACATTAGTATTCATATTAAGAACATAGATATCATTATACGGAGAGATCTCATGACAACCATGTCTTTAGGAATAACATAAACTGGTTTACGGATTATGCATTCCTTTTCAGTGAATAAGATGGTGTACTTCTTATCACAAATCTGAGATACACTCAGCAAATTGTGATCCACCTTATCACAATAATTAACTTTCTCAAAGGTAATACTACCATTTGAAACATCACCCTATTTGGTATCATACCACCCTGATTTCCAGCAAAACACATAACCTCCTTGAATATCTTTAACATTTGAAAGAAGATTGGGATTGCCAGTAATGTGTCGAGAACATCCATTATCCATGATCATTTGTCTCTAGATATAGTTTTGGATGCACTCTTCATAATCAAGGAAAATAATTAGACCAAAAAGGTGGCCCAGGCCCCAGTCTTGGGCACCTAGTTTGTTTCGTTTTGAGACCCAGTAACATCATATTTCAAATGTGATTGATGCACATGAGAATATGTCATTGGTTTCTTTGACTTTCGTCGAAGATATGCATCCTTAATCACATTTGTATCTTGATTTTTACAAATTGGTTGAGAGGGTTCAAAAAACTTGTTCTTTAAATTAACCTTGTTTACATTAAAATGAACCACCTTACGTGGGTTTACGTCATGAAACATGATGTGAGTGTCATTAAGTTGAACTTCTGATAGTTGTCTTTTCAAGATTTCCCTAACCAATGGAACCTCTGGAGATTGTACCTTGGTTATAGGCTTTTGCAGTCTTATTTACCCTAGTTCCACATTTACGTTTTACATGACCAGGTTCACTAAATGAGAAACAAGTTCTTATATCCACAATGGTACGTTGTGGTTTAACACTCTCATGTGAAACATCAGGTTGAAAATAATCAACCGATACTTTAACATCATCCAAATCATCCAAGTTAACAACACACTTCTAATAAAATACCAAATTGGAATAGTTTGAAAACCTTTGTAAGTGTCAGTTCCAGTTGAACTGAAAAACTTAACAGGATTAACGAAATTAACTTGTTGTTTTACTTTAGGTTCAGAAAATGATTTATTTAATTATTTGGATTTTGCTAAAGCCTTTTCAAGTTCATTTAAACTTGATGTTTCATTTTGAAAGACACCCTTGATTAGGTCAGGTTTAGTGAACTGTATTTTTCGTTAAACACTTTGTTAATACCCTTTAATTTAATAACCTTTCTAGATTTCACATTTTCAACAGATGGATTTATGAATTTTATTAAGTCCTCATCATAAATACTCGGTTTTCTAAATTTCTGATTGATCACTTTTGAAGTATTTAACCGTACACAGCTTCCTCAAATTTATGACATTCACAAAGTATAGATTAGAACGAGGAATTTACTTTTATTTATACTTTTTCTAGTTCAAACACATCAACAGTCTTAACAAAAACCTTGTTACTTTGAATATGACTTTCTTGAGTTGAGGTTTGAAAAATAGGTTTCTCTTGTTTATTTTGTTTTGGTTTCTCCACAGTGATTACTGGTTCAACCTTTTTGGGAGGATTAATAGTCACATGACTATCAAAAACCACTATTTCTTTCTCCCGAAAATGGGTTTTTTAAATAATCATTATGGAATGGTGGAGGAACCTCACCAAACCCTAGGCCAGTTTTAGATACCTTCTGTTAACTGGATATTTAAATTATTCCATTTAACATAAATGAGGAACTTCTAAACTATCCCGGTTTGCATTTCAATTCAAGAATCTCATTCTCAAGTTCAGTATTTTTAGTTCTTGATTTTAAAATTTCTTGAAAGTATCCATCAATGATGATTAACTTTCCTGAAAGTGCAGCTTTCATATCGTGATTACTATTTGACAACCCCTATATTTTTTACTTTAGATCTTTTCTCAAGATCAGACGCTTGCCTATAGTTATCACGAACTATTGCTAGATCTTTCATCAACTTCTCATTGTGACAACGAATTAAGTCAACCTTAGACTTAAATTCATCACATTGAGAACACGATGAACTTTCAGATACATTAACATATTCACATTTTATATAATTTGATGCAACATGAGTAGAATTAAGACTAACCTCCTCAATCTTAGCCATGCAAGCAAAAGAGTCTTGAGGTTCATGACTAGCAACAATTGAATTAGACTATGTTTTTGACTCGTCACTATCTTCTGTCAATCCATCTCCGCTCTCATCTTTAAACAGTTCAACTTTCTCAAACATAGCAAGATTTGCCTGGATACCATTAGAAGAACTTCCGAAAAGTCTTTGGTTCCAGTCAATACCCTCAACAGTTAGCATAGCTTGTGATCCACCCGATTTCACTGATTTGCCCCTAGAAGTCTTCTCCTTAGAATCAGAATACTTCTTTCCAACATTTCTATCTTGGTTTCGAGGTCCTGAGTATTCCTTCTTAGGTTTATCACATTATTTAGCAGAATGGACAAAGTCATGACAATTATAGAAACACACCTCTAACTTATTAACACCGACTCTTTTGTTTAGAGTAGTCAGATCTTTCCCAGTTTTCTACATGAATCTCTAAAATTTCATCACAATCATCGCCACATTCCATTTAAGACCAATAAGTTCCAAATGATCTGAATCAATTTGGTCATAGTCCTCATCACTCAATTCACTAGTGGCAATCTTTCAACCCACCAGTTGTTCATATGAACTCATGAATGTGCTTAAGAAAGAAAAATGTTGTTCTGCTTCGTTCATGTTGACACGCGGTGGTTGTGAAGTAGAATAATTAAGCGCACCATCAAATGAAGCACTTGAACCTCTAGATGCATTGTTGGAACCGGTTGCCCTAAAGAAAACGTTAGGCATAGAATCACCAACAACTTGTGGGATTTCTTAAATATTAGGAGAATAAAAAGTAGAGATAGGAACCGAACTACTACTCATTGGTAAAGAACCACCATATAAAGTAGGATCTTGATTATCCTTTGAAGAATTCTGGCATCTCAAAACATACTCCCTTTCTTCAATCTTCGGCATAAACTCTAATGCCGTCAGATCGTCATTCTTGAAAAGACTATTCTCTTTCAAAACCAATAACAAAGTTGAGTATGACGTGGACAATGAATTCTTGACGGTATCAATTTGGTTAAATTGAGTGGGTTCCATCTTTAATTTTGTTATTTCGGCAATGAGATGACAAAATCTTGTCAACATTTCTTCGACGGTCTCTCCTTTCAATAAACAAAAATTTCTATATCGAAACTTCAACATGGCTTTCTTGCTTTCCAACGTGTTACCCATACTTCTCATTCTCAAATGTTGAAAAGAGAAGCACATGTCTTTATACTCCCAACTTGATGAATAATATTATAAGGTAAAGCCATGGTCAATGTTGAATAAGCTTTAGTCTCAATCTCCAAGGCTTTCTTTTCATCTTGAGTATAAGTATCAAACGGATTATTATCATAATTGGTACTTGGATCACCAATAATGGGAGGGTTGTATGTTATATCATGGCTTCAAGCACAATCAGGATGTACGGATCCTAAATGAGCCCTAAACCTCGGTTCCCATTTGGCGAAGTCACTCAGTTTCATCAGCCTTGGACACTTCGAATGTGATCCAATCTTAGCATCCAGATGAAGCATTTGTTTCATAATCATAGTATGAGAAGCTGAGGCATAAAAATAAGCCATTTAGGAAATTATGGGGCTTAAACTGTCAAACTTGAAAAACTATGGGTTAAAACAGTCAAGTTTTGAAAATTTGGTTAACGAATGAACCAAATATTTTAACGAATGAAACAGAGGATTTGGTAACATATGTTATGATTTTGGTAGCGAATGGATTTTGGTTTTGGTAACGAATGGGTTTATATATATCATGAATGATGAAAAATGCGAAGCTACTGTTCACACGAATGATACGTTAACGAATGGTAATGAATGAGGTTTGATCACGAATGGGGTCCTGTAGATATAACAAATGAAACAATGTAGCGAATGATCAATTAAACTAAAAAGAAGATTTAGGATATGATTCCGAACTATTTACGAATCATTTTGATATCAATTAAACACAAATCGATGTGTAATTGATCCAAAGTTGTTCCGTACAGTCTCGGAATCAAATCGATACATTAATCAATCAATTGACATCTACTGAAAGTAAATCCAACATCTAATCACTTAATCAATGGGACAGTGACTCTGATACCTCTTGAGAAACCACTTCCGTACGATTATGTTAAAAATCAATACGATTATACAAGGATATAGGTTCTTGATATGATCTCGTGATTATGTACGGATTGAATTATGTTAAGAGCAGTGTGAGTGTAGATTTGGGCAGCGTAACGAGAGGATTTCAATAATAATAACAACTACTTAATAACTGAACCAGATAGGGTATATATAGATGACGATCTCATTCTTTAAACATCACATAAAGAATGGGCACCGTTCATCATCATTCCCTATCCTATACATTTGATATAACAAATGACTCATTCGTTGATCCTCATTTGTTAAACATACTTAACGAATGGACCAATAAAGACTTATGTGCTCATTCGTTATACATCAAATAATGAATGACACTATTTGAGAAACCGATACGTGATGATATCGGTTCAATCTCGTAGATATAGTTCTTGATATATAACAGGTGATAACGCAATAATTTTATACGGATGTGAATTACTTTAAGTGAAGTGTGAGTGAGAGGATAATCAGGCAGAGTAACAGCTTGTCAGTAATAATAATCACACTTGTTTAATTAATGAATAGGGATACAAGTATATATAGTAGACGGCCCTATTTGTTATACATCTCATAACAAATGGGGACCATTTTTCTTCATTTCCTAACAATAGCTTAGAGTATAACGAATGACTCATTCGTTAGACCTCATTCGTTAAACATAACGAATTTTACTAATACTTTAACGATTGTGCTCATTCGTTATACATTCCATAACGAACGGCCTATAACATTAACGTATGGGCACATTCGTTAAACATCCTTAACGAATGGCCAATAAACATAACGAATGGTAAACAACTTTACCAAAATACCCTTTACATTAATGATTATAAATTACAATAGATAAACAAACACCGAGACGACAAAACCATGCACTAATAAACTCCCCTTGTCTCGTATTCTTTGTTTTCGATTACTTGAATTATTTCGTATTCCAGTCAGCACAACTATGAACTCTAAATGCATGGAAAACATGCATCTCACGTTGAAATTGCATAGCAAGATCGTAATCTTTCATGTCAGCAAATCGGAGTTCGTTGTTGAATAACACATCATTATCCTATTCCGATAAGATGACCAACCGTATCGGGTGGATAACCCGAATGAACTTCATCTTCAATCCTGTACCAAGTATGATAACGGCTTCACCGGTGCGGTTGTCATAATACCACCGATTGAGTGTCTTGTAAAGATTTTGGGGAAAAGTCTTAGCAGGAACTCGCTTAGAAGTGCGTGATGATTTTACCTTTAACACGAGCTTTCCACCCGTTTCTTGGATCTATCTGTCGGTATACTTACACGTAGGCACCTGAGGTTTAAAGAAATTTAAACTGTGATGTACCTCAAACATTAATGTCGATAGAACCAATCCGCTATCTCGCTTTTTCCACGATTGGCGAATGGCCTATTTGCCAGCGTATGCACGTCCCACCGTGGTAAAGTAAGAAAATCGGAAATATTTTGATAATATTGCACGCATGTTCCCACTTGATTATGGATCCCTTAAGCTCCGAGTCTTAGAGCCAAGATACAATATCACCTTTGATAGTATTCGAAGCTTTGAATGTCGTCATTTGGTGAGCAGTTGCATGAGCTTTGACTTGCCTATTGTCCTCTTGCTCTTCATACCTTAAGTCATCAATAAGTTTTGAGAATCGAACCTTGTGTCCAAACATTCCTTCAAATGCTGGATCTTTCAAACCCGACCCAGATTCCTTAACTTTATCCTTCTTCTTGTTCTTACTCAAACGTTTTTCAGCTGCTTGCACACGTTAGGTAGTAAATAATGGAATACATGTATCTGTATTAGTATGCCTGTATAGATCAGTATACTCCTAAGTTGTCACGTCTTCAATTTCGACACCGTCATAATTAAATGACATATCCCGAGACGGGATACTCGTTTCAAACCTGAGCTCATCGTCATCAATAACCTCAACGCCCTTGTCATTCTCTAACTAATCCAAATCCTCATCATTTAACCCGAGCAGTAACACGATCTTATCTCTGGTGAAAGATTGATCAACCAGTTCACCTTCCTCGCTCTGGTAGGCGTTAACCATGCTCATCACAAAACGTTGTTCATTTTTCATAAATAAAATGTATATTCATTTATATACTTAATAGCTTGCACGTTAGTAAAGTCACAGTACACCACTAACTGCTTATATCCAACTTCAGTCCCAATACTAGCAAAAGTACCAGAAGTACCTGTCTTTTGTTGCTGTTCACCACCACGTGTTCTAGCATCAGGGTCTTTGTCATCGTCATTGGCTTTCAGCTTCTTCAGCATATCATCTATGCACGTAAGCTGAAGGATGAAATCTTCTTGTTCTTTCACTTTCTACCCCTAAGCAGTAACAATAGCTCGTAGATCAGGATTCTCACTTTGACAATATGAGATGTGGCTTACCATCTTTCGTTGATCCAACCGCATCTGATCTTGAAATTGGTGGTTGACGGTGATTCTCCTGAAGGTGTATCAATTTTAATAACATAGCATTTATTGAGGAACATACATAGTAAACACTGTTGAAGGGGTAGGACTTGTTGCATCGTTGTCGGCTTTGGCGTAGGACTTGTTGCTATTGTGGAAGAAGGAGATGGTGGCATCAGAGATAACATCGATTGAGGATTAGATGCAAATTTTGGATCAGAGGATGCCATGGTCATCTAAGTAACATCCGGGGTACTAAAAATATTAGAAACCACCGGTGCTTGTTGAGGAACGGATGACCTTGGTATGATAGGATCAATCTCCACTCCATCACCCCTACGGGTCCTCATCTTCTTCGGATTTTCTTTCATCGTTGCTTTGCCCTTTCGTTTACATAGATCGGCCTCAATACGAGCTGCTTCAACCTTATTCCCGCAATCATTTCCATCATTTCCTCCATCGCCACCATAACCACCATTGTCTTTCCTACATGGTCCACATTCACGTTCCGAATCTGAATCGTCGTGAATCCAACGATCATTAGATGGGCATACATTGTCAGGACTCACCACATGACCTATTAATCCTTTAGTTCTTGGCATGTTCTCCGGAGTTTGATTACGATACGTCTTCATCCTTTTCATAATGTCCTCATACATATGATCATAAACCATCAAATCATCCACCAACTTCGGATCGCGTGTCAAATCAGGTACTAAGTAATCAATAATTAGCTGCAGGAATCGTGGATACATCAAAAACTTGTTGTTGCGGTGACGAACTAGGCATTTTTCTTTCAAATGATAAAATATCAATTCCGAAAAGTTAAATGGCTTGTTGAGAACGAGCGCCACGAAAATAGATTGTAGCATGATTCTACACTCATCAAATCCACCCTTTATCCCCCAAGGTAGTGAATAAGTATGCGTATTAAGTACTTGTATTGTTGTCATAAGTATGCCTTGTTGTATTGTGATCTATCCAACTCGCCCTTGTAGTTAAACCTTTGAAATAATCCTCTGATCAAAGATTTAACAAACTCACAAGTTTCGTCTAAGGTATCGGTAAACCATAGGACCTTGCGTAACACATCAACATCGATCACAATCAACTTATTCTGAATTTCTGCTTCGATGTGCTTCTCGGCATCGACATATTCCCAAAATAGACGGTTAATACTAAAATGTACCGGGACATCAACAGATATTGCATAATGAATCCTTAAGCGATGTAAGAAAGCAATCATGTCTCTGAAAGTGTGTCGTCCCACAAAGTCATCGAGCAAGAACGCACACATGTTGTGCTTCTTGTCGTACGCCAATTCAACAACAATAGTTGAATATTGTATCGTGGTTCTGCTTGGACTTGTGCTACTAGGTTCTCTTGCGTAGGTGCATCAACAACCAGTTCATCTTGCATTTCTTTGAAAAACCCGAGCATTAGAAAAAGGAACACAATACATTAATCTTTACAATTTCACTAACAATTAGTGAAAAATGTACGTTCTGTTCAAAATTAAGATCTTATTCGTTACTCATTCTTTAAGTGTTCAATAACGAATGAGTCCATTCGTTATATGGAATAATAACGAATGATCTCTTTCCTTAATGTTAAAGAATGATCTGATTCGTTAAAGATAACGAATGATCACATTCGTTACATATTATATATGAATGAGTACTCATTCTTCATATAATCACGAATGATCTTATTCGTTATCAAAACACATGAATGGGCTCATTCATCATCAAGTTACATGAGTGGGACTCCCATTTGTTATATTCAACGAATGTGAACAGATGAATTAGATGTTTAACTCCAAATAGTCAAAGACCAAATTGGTTTGAACATCAGTTAGTCAACATTCAATTCAAAATTTAATTAGGCTTAAAACTACATGAATCAACTTAAACTTTATATCAACTGACTCATAATGTCATCGTTAACCAACCCTAATTGACTAAGTGATTACCCATTGATGTTTTAATAAATAATTAGGCGAGATATGATATGTTCATTCCAAGCCCTAATTAACCTATCAAATGTTAACCAAAAACGAAGAAAGTTATATCGTTGCACTCGCATATACCTTAGGATCAAGGTGTAATCAACGAAATGAGTTCTATTACGGTTTGTATTTCTGGAAAATTTGGGCAGAGGTTCTTTATGTATATTGTGGTTTTCAAGGTGAACGAATGAAGATCATTCGTTCAATTTTGGGTCTTATACATTATACTGTACGCACAAAAACAAATGTGCACGAAAGTCCATTTGTTAGATTTAAACTAACAAATGACCACTCATTCATTTGTTCATTCGTTAATAAAAATTAACAAATCAACATTTAAGTTATTAAACTAACGAATAGCCCTCTATTCGTTAGTCATTCATTATCTCATCATATCGAGTAATGATCATTCGTTATCAGGGTAGTGGATGCGAATGATACAATAACGAATGGGTTCCATTTGTTATCAAATACACAGCGAATGAAAATCATTTGTTATATAAATTTAACGAATGAGTTCGCATTCGTTAAAAAAGTGTAACGAATGGGTCAGATTAAATAAAAATGGAAAATAGTTACCATTTTACCATTGCAATCATTAAATAAGTATCAAAAACACATGTTTTGATAACATTTACCTTAAAAATTAACCTCAAAAGGTAAAGACCAATACCTTAACGTGTTTTTACGTGAAAAACACATAACTTAAAATCATGTGCAAAATATTTTTGTATTTTCTTTTCAAAAATTACCCCTTAGCTTGGAAATCAAAAATAAAGTAGAAACAAAATATTTTTGGATTTAAATTTTTGAATTAAAAAGTAAAAATAAAATTAAAACTATGACAAAAATGAAATGCAATCTACGAAAGTAGTACATATTTTTGTTAGTTGAGCAAAGAATCATATTGGTCAAGAAATCCTATATAACAAGTTTATTCTTCGACATTATTAAGAGTGGCGTTTAGTTGGTCATTAATATTATTGTCCACTTAAATCTTATACAAATTGTCAAGTATATATGTGAAATGATTAAGTTTCAAATAAAGCACAAGATATTAGAAACTATCAAGCTCTAATCTCAGTTCGGGCTTAATTTGACTTTTACCATGTCACCCCAACTCGACTTAAACCATTATGCCAGCTGATAAAAATATATGATTTTTTTATTTTTTGAGCAATCTTAGCTAAAAATCCCCACTACAAGGTATACCCCTGTTATTAAGCAATACATCAAGTTTCTTTTACTATGAGTGAATATGCACGAGTTCATTTGTAAGGCTTACATACATTGTATCCCCTAAGGTCCATTTCTTATTGGAACTAAGACGCACACAAAGGAGGAACAATGTATGACTAACAGCGTGTTTGATCAAGTGAGTAGTGAACTTGTATGAAATTCAACGATGACCAAGTTTATTGACTTATAAGGGTTCGCTCTTGAATCAATTTAATATTTCGATTATGAATACCTAGATGATAAACCACATAAACACTCACAGTTTACAGAAACTTGAGACATCCCATCAATACAAGATTTGAGGCCACAAGACCATACACCATTGAAGTGTTAACCATTAACTAGACGCTTTATTTAGAATTTTAGTTTTTGGTGATTAAACAGACATTAGGCTTGAGTATGACAGACTATTTTATTTCTGTCTTCGTTACCAAGACTTTGAAAGAGACCAACACCTCTTTTAATTTGAAAATGTTTAGGTTTATATCACATATTTACACTAGTTGTTTGTTTAAGACCTACCAATGCACCAAAGCAGTTAAGCACTCAGTCTTTTAATCCTATTTTTATACTGAAATTTCAAAATAAAATGACCAATGTACAATCATATTCTCTTTTTGCTTAAAACTCATTTTGAGGAGCAAACTTTTTAATGTTTTTGTATTTTTGAAATATTTGATTGTTTTTGGATTTTATCTGTACAAACCAAAAACACAATATTTTTGTATTTTCCCATTTTGTCTCCCAAAAGCGAACGTATTAAAGAAAGAAAAACAAACAAAACTGTACGAACTAAAAAAATGATTATCCGAGCTTAGGGATATCAGCAAGTGATTTTAAACTGTTTAAACCAAGAAAAAATATAAATCTTGCTTTATCAAATGCATTGGTAAAAAGGTCTTCCTCTAATAGTCCGTGTGCACCTTCTCTATGTCAGTTAGTTTCTTTTCATAGCAGTCACGGATAAAGTAATAACGAATAACATCATGTTTAGTTTTAGAGTGGTGCACAGGGAGTAGTAAAAAACTTCAAACTGTAATCCCGCAAGTGTTGCTGGATACATAAAACAAGTGAACAACAACTCAAGGATGCCACGTATTCGGCTTCTACGATTAAAGTGGAAATCGTTGTCCGTTTCATACACTGTTGTAGACTTGAAGTTGATCTTGCATCCTCCATTGTCCGAATCAGAAAAAGCAGTAAAATCAAAACCATCGTCCTTGGGATACCATAACCTGATGTTAGGATTACTCCTCAGATAATGAAATATACGCTTCACCGCCGCCAGATGAGTCACTCAGGGACTCTCTTGATACCTAGCACATAAACAAACAACAAACGTAATATCAGGACGTGATTCTATTAAGAACATTAAAGAACCAATCATAGCTCGGTAAACGGTCTGATCATCAGTATTTTCCAAGTCATCCGATGACAAATTGCGACACACAAGAAGAGGAGTAGAAAGGATTTTTCCGGCAGCTATCTTGAATCAGCTCAAGACATAGTTCACATACTTCGTCAGATGAATAAAAATTCCAGCATTAGATTGTTGAACTTGCAACCCTAGAAAGAAACTCATTTCCTCTATTGAGCTCATCTCGAACTTGGTATGCATCGACTTTTTGAAGTCCTTACATAACTTGTCATTTGTTGAGCCAAATATAATGTCATCGACATAAATTTGGACAAGAAATATATCTTCTCCAACAGTCTTATGAAACAGTCTTGTGTAAGATGGTCAGCAGGCATGCTGTACCAAGGTCTCAAGGCTTGGTGTAAACCAAAAAGTGTCTTGTTTAATCGGTATACACGGTCTGGATAGTCAGGATCTTCAAAACCAAGAGGTTGTGTCATAAACACCTTATCATGAAGTTCCCCGTTACTAAACGCACTCTTAACGTCCATCTAATAAACTTTAAGATTCCTGAAGGCAGCATTGGCCAAAATTATAAGTATAGCCTCCAGTCTTGCAACATTATCATACACTTTGGTGTATTATATGCATTATTGCTGATGAAACCCTTGCATGACTAAATGCGCTTTATTTCTCACAATGAGCCCACTATCATCCTTCTTACATTTAAATACCCATTTAGTCGGGATAGACTTCTTAATCCGTTCAGGTTTATCGATGAGATCCCGTACACCCAGTCGTATAAACTGTTGCAATTCCTCTTGCATTGCCTCAACCCACGAAGAGTTTTCAAACGCCATACGAACACTTGTCGGCTCCATTTGAGATAAGAAGCAAGTGTGTATAGCGATACTCATGATTCCTGATGAATGCATATAAGCATACGCACATAATACATTAGCATCATTTTCATTAGCAACTTGATGTCGCGTACGAACGCCTACATCAAGATCACCAATGATGTTGTCCTAAGGATGATTCGTGTTAATCTGAAGTGTCCGATTATCTGGAACAAAAACATGATTACTTAAATTAGTAATATTCTCTTCAACTGTTATATCATCCACAGTATGAGAAGATTCCCCAGCAGGTACCTCGGTAACTTCGGGATGCTCAACAAATGGAGTAGAAAAAGAATCTTCGAAATGACCATCAACCAAAGATACAGAAAAAGCATCAGATGTTTGAGGATGATCATGGTCAGCACTATCATCTAATTAGAACATCTCGATGAGGAAAACATTTGTTCTTCCAAATAAGCACGCACCAAGTCATCATTTGGTAGTGAAAGAATTAAATAACCCCTCTTAATCGAACATCGAATCCGGACCCTTGCCAGCAAGAGGTGTAGTGTAGCTTTGACAATCTACATGGTATCACTCTTCTACACAACCCAAAGAAAAATTAAAGACTCGTTTTTTAGGCGACGCATATCCCAGAAAATAACCTTCAATAGCCTTCTCCTCGATTTACCCACACCACCTTTCATTATCATGTAAGGACATAACTCGTCTTTTCAAGCTTCTTAACCGTCAGAAAACCATTGAGCGTATAACAAGCAGTGCTCACAGCTTCTATCAACAGGAAGCTTTGAATATGCTAGCATCGTTCTTTCTGCTTCAATAAGTGTTCTGTTTTTCCTCTCAGCACCACCGTTATGCCATGGTATGTATGGAGCACTATATTCTCGATGAATACCTTTCTAAATATGGAAAAAGATTGATATAGTGTTTTTGAACTCCGTACCATTATATTTTTGAATGCGTATCAATTTATGTTTGTTAAGTACTTCGGTCTTGCTGATCAATTTTTGGATAAGAACCAGTGTCAGATCTTTCGAACTCATAAATAACACCCACGAGTACCATGAATAGTCATTGGTCGGAACTAAACAGTACCAGTCTCTAACAATACTCGCACGATTCACTGGACCAAACAAATCCATGTGAAGTCATTCAAGCGGAGTATCAATAGAATTAAATAACTTCTTTCATGCAACACAGTGATCGGTCAATTTGAAATGCTTTAGTGAAACTCCTTCCACCAAATCATTAGCCATCAGATGACTCATCTTTATGACATGAATATGACCCATACGCTTATGCCACCGTATCGAGTCTTTCTCAGTTGCTTTAGAGATAAAACATGTTTCCACAGAGGTTGAAATTGATACTTTAGAACTCATGTTAAGTACATATATATCATTCGATCTAGGAGATCGCATTACAGCCATTTCTTCAGGAATGACATATCTAGGTTTGAGAATTATGCACTCCTTTTCGGTAAATACGGTTGTGTACTTCTTGACACAGATCTGAGAGACGCTCAGCAAGTTGTGATCCACATTGCCACAATAATTTACTCTTTCAAATGTGATACTACTTTTGATACATGTTCTTCCTTGGTTATCATGCCGCCTCGATTACCAGCAAAAGCTACATAACCCCCTTGAATATTATTCACATTGGATAGAAGGTTAATGTTGCCAGTGATGTGACGAGAGCATCCACTATCCATAATCCAATTTTCTACTGAAATAGTCTTAGATAAACTCTGCACATTCAAGAAACATAATTAGACCAAAAAGGTAGCCCAGACCTCAGTCCTGGGCACCACTTTTTTTTCATATTTAATTTTAAACTCATTAGACCCCAATTGTGATCTATGAACTTGTTAATAAGTCGCGGGTCTCTTTGACCATCGTCTAAGATATGCATCTTTGATCACAGTTGTGTCACAGTTTTTGCAAAGTGGTTGTGAAGGCACAAACACTTTGTGATTTAATTTAACAATGTTATCATTAACATTAACCACCTTGCGTGGAGTCACATTATGAAACATAATATGAGTCTCATCAACCAGAGACGGTGGTCTCTTAAGAATTTTCTTAACCACAAGAACCTTTTTGGGTTGTTCATTGGTAACAGGCTTGACATTCTTCAGATTCCTTGTTCCACAATTTCAAACAACATGTCAGGTCCCCGATTGTAGGTAGATCTTAAACGAATCAAGTCATAATTCACATAATAATGTGTTGACAAGAGAGTTAATGACGGGTTGCTATATTTAGAAAGAAAACCGTTTGTTAAAGGCGGAATCAATAACAAAGGATGTGGTTGCTGAACAATAAATCAAAGGTAACTAACACACAAGATTCACTCAAAAGATTTCCATTTATATAATATAAATCATACAAATGATAATCGATTTAGGGTTTCTTGATGGGAAAGTTATATCCGTACAATTCTAGGACCGCCGTCACTTTCAAGAAATATCCTAATCTGAAAAGTGTAAAGTCTCAAATCCATAGGAGGCGTGCCCTAAAATATTCTATTTATAGGCCTGCCATCCTAAGACAGTTGTCATTCCTTCTAGAAACCCTAATGATAAAACATATTCAAATTACATATTCAAAAACTATCCTAAGTGTAAAACAAGTCTTCCGGGTAGGCCTTGTAGCAGTATTAACTTTTCCGAGTAGGTTGTGTGCTCTGCCTTCCATTAGTTCTTGGTAACATAGAGGTGTGCTCGGAAACAGTTTCCGGTAGACTTCACTTAAAGAGTATTTCACCAAGTGAAATAGACACCGGGTAGACTTCAATCTTCTTGACTTTATCAGACTTTGCCCGACAAACTCTTACGAGCCACCTTGTTCTTCAATGGTCCCTTCAACTCATTGCTAGGAAATAGCTTATTTAGCAAAGTGTACTCGGTAGCACTTGCACCCTGCTTGAGTTGAACCCTACCCGATGTTACTTGAGATATTTCATTACAAATCAAGCTTACTCGGACCACTAGTATTATTAATGAATACCTTGCCCGATCTTCCAATCACTTGGCTTCATGAGCTTGGTTAGCCAAGAGCCTACTCTGAAGTGAACCTTACTCGGCTATGAAGAACAACCTTGCTAGACAAAGTGATCCCTGCCCGGGTATGTACTAACTAGTGAACCTTGTTCGGTTATACACTAATTGGTGAACCCTGCTCGGATATGCACTTAATTAGAATTCTAGAAGATAACCTTGCCCGGTAGACAAACTATCATGGTCGGCTAAGTAAAACCCTGCTCGGATGTCTCAGGTGTGCCCGGTTCCATAATTAGTGATTTCCAAGGAGGTTGAGAAGATTCCAATCTTCCATATACTTCCCTTTTGTCACATCTTTGACTCAACAATCTCGCCCAAGATTGGAACACCTCAGCTGTCCCAAAACATCTCTATGGTTACACACACTTAGTCAAAATACATATTCAAATCAAAGTCAAAATACATATTAATAACAAAATCAAATAATTACATAATCCAAAGCTGTCCGTAGACATTACAAAAACAAAGCCTAATCTAAAGATCATTGTCTTCTTCTTGCATTGTAATAGGCTTGCTTTCGATTCACAATGACTGTTCTGGCCCTTTGTCTGAAAATATCAAGGATTTGGTAGTGAGTGTGACTTTCTGGAATGACGAAATCCCTAATATCTCTTAAATCTACATAGTGCAGGTAGGTCAAGTCTTCATCTCTTCTGATTATACCCAAAATTATTCCATCAGAGTTTCGAAGAATATAATGGCCTGTATTTTCCTTGTACTCAATCTCTGCAATGATGCCATTCTTCTGCACAGTATAATTTGGACGTGCCATTCTTCTTTCCATTCTTATGCAGGTATTCATGTTTGACATAGGATTTTTATCTTTGATTCTCATCTGATAGTTCAGTTCAGCACTTGCTATCTTTTTCAGCTTGGTAGTTTTTCTTGTCTTCTCCAGCTTTGTTACCCTCCAGCTTTTCTTTTCTTTTAAAAATGGGAGACCTTTGCCAGCTTCATCTTTTAAGAACTTGGAGAGTTCATTCTGCTGCCATCCTGCCATCTTGCTTGTATCATGATAATTGTAAAAATCAAGTTTGGCCAATTTCTCCAGTTGTTCTTGGGTATACTCACCAAAATCACTTTTCATAATAATGTCTCTTAATTGTTTAGTTTCCATTACCACTTTCAGAGACTGAGAGACAGAATTAAAGTAGAATCTTCTTGGTAGATCCACATTTGATTGTGGATTTGTTATTCTTTGAGATCCAGTTCTACTTGATTCTCCTCTCTGTGTTGTTGGTTATTGTAGTGATGTAGATGGCCCTGTTGGTGTAGACATCATGGGTTGCTCTGCTTCAAATCTTTTCTTGTACATGGTTACAATCATTTCAGCATGTAGATTCACTAAATCTTCCACATTTTCTCCCCCTCACTGAACAATCTTGCAATCATTTCCTCAATTGCATCATCATGTAGTAAACCAGCAGGTACAAATTTTCCTCTAATGAAACTTCTTGGATTTACACGCTGCAACAATACCTTCTCCCACACAGCCTTTTGCAAATAAAACAGTTCTATAAGCTCATCTTTGTTCAGTGCATTGAAGGCATCAACATCCATTCCCTTTTGAGTTGTCATTACCCCTCTCAAGATATCAATCATTTCTTCATTTTCTCAAGGAACAATAGGTTCTTCAACAGGTTCAGGCTTTACTTCCTCTGGGATAGGGGTTTCATGAGTTTCAGCTTTCTTTGGTCCTTTTTTAGCCTCTTGCTTCCTCATAGTCATTAGTTTTCTCTTCTTTTTAGGAGGCTCAGACTGTCCTTCTTTTTCTTCCTTCTCAAATCTCCTTTTCAAATAATTAAACTCATCTTAAACCATCTCTTGGGACATAGATTCAACATCATTCAATGTTCTACCATGTTTAATTAAGAATTTGCATTTTCCCTCATATCTACTACAAATCTTTTGAAGTCTTTCCTTTTCATTAGCAGTTTTCAATTTGGCTCTTTCAAACTCCTGTTCCTTTTCAGCATATTTTGTTTTATGGTAGAGATCACTGAGTTGCTCAAAGTTATAGTTATTCAAATATGTTTCAGAGAAATTGTACAATCTCACATACTCTTTAAATCTTTGACTTTCTTTTTCTTGCTTTGATCCCTTTTGATTAGCACTGGATGTTTCAGTTTGTAGCAACTCTTTTAATTTTTCTTTTCTTTTCATTTTGTTGTAGAGTGTTTCAACTGCATCCTTTTCTAAACAGTCAACCATGCTGGGCTTCAACCCTCTTTCCAATAAATATCCATATTTTCCTTCAAATTTTTCTTTCAAAGCTTCCAATTTTTCTGCTTCCTCATTTTCTTCAACAAATTTTTCTTTTATCTCTTCCCTCTTTCATTCATAAGCTTCTCTCAACTTGTCAACATTGAAATAAGTCAGATCCATTTCAGAGTACCCATGCTTCCTTAAATATTCTTTGTATTTTTGGGCATCTCTATTCTTCTGTTCAATCTTTTTCTTGATTACATCTCTCTCCTTATCCAATCTCTTTTGCAATTGATCATCATTCAAAATAGCCAAAGTTTCAAAGGTTATACCAAAGCTTCTCAGTTTCACAACTAATAAATTTTTCTTTTTAGCCTTCAACATACTCAGCTCAATATTTTCCCTTTGTTCATCAGTCATTGTGACTTGTGGGGACACAACATTAGCGGTTTCAGCAACATTTTGATCATTTTCATCATCATTATCAGATTCATCAGACTCATCCTCCTCCTCTGTTGATTCATTTACTGCATCAATCTTGGGTTCATCAGAAGTTGGATTTTCTGGTGTTTGATCTTTAACAATTGGAACATCTGGAACACTTGGGATCTTTTCACCTGGTTTCAAAGTTTGTAAGGGTACTGCCCTTATTGGACTTGCTTCTTCATCAGGAATCTCTACAAAATATTTGTTATTGTCATCCCATTTCCCCTTTTTGGTTTTCAAATTATTTTTCATACCCTGATCAGTGGTTTTTCTCTTTATTGAATAGGTTTTATCAAATCTGCCAACTTTCTCATGTATTCTTGAAGCTTTAGCCAACATCTCTTCAATTGATTCTTCATTTTGTTTTTCAGGTTCCTGCTGAGATTGGCTTGTAGATTGAGAAAACATACTCAATTCCAGGGCTAGAGAGTTATCAACTTCCTCAGCCCTATTCAGATTTATTAGTGCTTCAATAACAATCTGACCATCAGCCTCTTCTTCATTTATCATTTTGGCAACATTGGCTTGACTGATCAGTGCTTCCTGCTCTGCTAATTCTTCTAGAGTCAAGGTTTGGGCTAGTATTTCCCTCTCCCTTGTTTCTCTTACTACATTCGCTACAAAACAATTGGCCTAAGGCAACCTTTATTTTAACAAAAAAAGCTGCATTAGGTGAAGTTGCATTAGATCTAGTGCAACCTTTTTGTTAGATAACGCAACTGGTTCTTTCAAATGCAACACTTTTAAAGGGTTGCATTTGAAAGAAACAGTTGCATTATATAACAAAAAGGTTGCATTAGGTCTAATGCAACTTCACCTAATGCAGCATTTTTGTTAAAATAAAGGTTGCCTTAGACCAATTTTTTTGTAGTTATTCTCAAGTTTTCTCCTTGCAGAAGCAGAAGCAGAAGCTTCTTCATCTTTTTTAAGCAAAATTTCTTTCTCAGGATTTGCCTTAACAGGCTCTTCTTCCTTTTCATTAACTTTAGATTTTCCTTTATCCAGTCTCCTCAGGACATCTTCTTCATCCTCAGACTGTTGATAATCATCAATCTCTTTTTCAAGTGCTTCTAGTTCTGAATCATGCTCTACTCTCTTGGAACTTTCTTGTTGTTCAGTTTCTGGATCAGTGTGTGTAAGCTCCTCAGTAGCAGCATTTTCAACAATGATTTCATCAGTCAATTCTTCATTTACAGTGTCAGTCAACACATCAGTGTCTTCATCATTTAACTTTTCAATTCCAGCATCAGTGGCCTGTTCCCCTCTAACCTCCTCTTCATCTTCATCTCTCCATACAACATTCATCACTTCATCATTTACATCATAGTTTTGTTCTCCTTTATCAGATGAATCTGCCTCATAGTCAACATCCTCCATCCTCCTCTCTTCACTTTCCTCATCTTCATCATAGGCTTTCAGAATACATGTCAGCCCATCAACATTCTCAACACCAGCATTCTTCTCAGCATTAGTTGACATATTAATATTCTCCCCCTGTTTTGGGGCAGCTGAGGTGTTCTCAACCTCCTGCTCCAGGGTTTGAATTCTCATCATTGCTCGGGCCAACTGACCTAATAGTGCACATTCTCCATGGTTACCTCTTCTTTTCTTTCCTTTAATTTTGCATTTTCAGCCATTAGTTCCAAGTTCTTTGAAACAAAGAGTTTCCAGCAAGAGGGGTTGTTGGTGGTGAGGTAGAGAAAGGTTCATGTTCTGATTGGTCTTGGTTTGTGGTTTGAGTTTGGATGTGGGTAGGTTGGGTTATTGTTATTGGTTGAGGTGGTGATTGAGTGTGGGTTGGGCTTGGAATGAATGGGTCTGTTTGGATTGGGCTATTAGTTGATGGTGTTTGTGGTGTTGGGGAAATGTGAGTTGATGTTTCAGGATGGCTTAGGATTAAGGTTTGGGTTGGGGATTGGGTGGGTTGTTCTTGTGGTTGTGGTGACTCAGGTGGTGTTGGTACAGGTTGGTCAATGGGTAAAGGTTGGTGTCGTGGTGTTAAAGGTGGCTGTTCTGGTACTACATTTTGCTCCCCCTGAAACTGTATAATCACCTCAAGATTTGCATCTCCTCCTTCCAAATTTCCAAAAACATCCTCATTCCCATCATTATCATCACCTTCATCATCATCACCATTATTCTCATCACCATCTCCAGCAACTACTTCAGGCTCAGGTTCAAGTTCAGATAATACCACATGCAGTTGAGGAATCAAAATATCATTAAACATTAACTATGGCAGCTCATCACACTCCTGTTCAGGATCAAATCTACTAGTGCTAGCCAGATTCTCTATTCTTTTAAAAGTATCAGGATCTTGCAGGTCATCTGTGATTCCTGTAGTTGGTAAGTTCTCCAACTCTTGATTAAAGATAATTTGCAGGAATCTTGGATATGTCAAAAATTTCTGCTTGTTCGGATTCTCCATATTTTGCACTAATCCTTCAAATATGATTCGTGAAAAGTTGAAAGGATAGTCAAATAACATTGCAATAGTTGCATTTGCCAAGTCTCTGCTCATGAGGGTAGATGACCCCTTCCTTGGTGAAAACCCCTGTATTACATGATGTATCAAATATCTGTACAGGGTAGGGAACATGCCCTTCTGGAAGTGCCCATCTTTTGTATTCCCCTGATAACCCATACATTTGACAAAAATCTTGTATAGTTTAGCAGTTGTGAGATGGATTGGGTTAGGGTGGTCATCATTCAACTGTAGACACCTTCAAATCACTGCCTAGTCTACTAGTATTTCATGGTTGGAAACAGTGGTTTCGATCCATCGGCCATTTCCATCTTCCATAAGCGTTGTCGAGTTCCAAAAGTCCAAAGAATGATTCCGGTAAATTGTCGGACTTGCTGTTAGTGCAAATTGAATATTTGACCTTTGTAACCAGCGTATAATAGAGCCGACATCTTCATTGTCTGGCGTGACCTGCAGGAGCGCACATATTGTGCTTTTTCTCAAACTTATATCTCGGAACTACGTCGTCTACCATATCTGAAACACACAATCAAACATATTCAAAGTGAAATTAGCCCTAAAGTTCATTACTTTAATCAATTTCAAGTTATAAATTTGAAGAAGAAAGAGAGAAATATCATTGAGAACCTGATCTTCGACAAATTAATAACCTACACATGAAACAGAGTGTTAGCAAAAAAATACATAATCAAAGCCCATAATCATCTAATCGTGGTCGGAAAACAAGTTATTATTGCTTACCGAGTCGGAATTAATGGGCTGGTAAAGTTAGGGTTTGGATTTAATCGAATGCGATGAGTCGGTTAGATATTTCGTAAAGTAATCAGTGGAAGGAGAGAGAGAGGGAAAATAATGTATAAAATGTCTCTCACTCCCTCTTATATACCTTTTGAAAAAGTGGGTTTTAAATGCTTTTTGTCGTTTAGTTTGTTATTAGCTTTCAAACAATAACCTTATCCACTTGATATTTTAAACATTTGAAAACATCCAACTCTTAGCATTAAGTTTAGCAAACCTTGCTCGGATATTGTCAAACCATAGTCCAACATTTGGTTCTGAATCTAGAGAAGTTGTGCACAGCAAGCAGACGCAGCAATGTATTAAGCTTCTGCTGTTGAGATTGAGACAGTAGTATTCTTCTTGCATTGCCATGACACTAGCCTGTCACCCAAAAATTGACATCCTCCTGAGGTTGACTTTCTTCTCATGTTACAGCCATCATAATCACTGTCTGTGTAGACAATCAGATCAAAAGACTGGTTCTTTGGATACCAAATACCTAAGTCTGGTCTTCCCTTCAAATATCTAAAAATTCTCTTGACAACATTCATGTGAGAGACTTTTGTACTGGATTGGAATCTTGCACAGACACATACAGCATACATAATGTCAGGTCTTGTAGCATTTAGGTACATCAGGGATCAAATTTTGGCTCTATATTCATGCTCATCCACATGCGCCCCCTTTTCATCAGCAATCATCTTTTCTTTTGTGTCCATTGGAGTTGAAGCTTTAGAATTAATGACATTTGAACTTATCTAAAATGTCCTGCACATATTTAGTTTGGTAAATGAAAATCCTTTCAGCTTTCTGTTGAACTTGAAATCCAAGAAATAAGTTCATTTCTCCCATAGAGCTCATGTTGTATTTGGATTTGATCACCCCTTCAAACTCCGTACACATTTGTTTATTTGTTGAACCAAAGATGATATCATCCACATAGACTTGTAACAGCAGTAAATCTGATCCCTCTTTTGTAGAAGAGTGTCTTGTCAATGGCTCCTCTTTGAAAACTATTCTCAAGAAGATGATTTGACAGCTCATCATACCAAGCTCTAGGTGCTTGATGCAATCCATATGGGGCTTTATTTAGCTAATACAACCTGTTTGGATACATTGGATCCTCAAAACCTGGAGGTTGAGAAACATACACCTCTTCATCAATCTTGCCATTTTGGAATGCAGACTTTACATCAAGCTGGAAAACCTTAATGTTCTTTGAGGCAGCATATGCAAGAAAAATCCTGATAGCCTCAAGTCGTGCAACAGGTGCAAAGACTTCCTCAAAGTCTATTCCTTCCTCCTGAAGGCATCCCAGTGCCACAAGCCTAGCTTTATTCTTAATCACCAAACTCCTCTCATCCCTTTTGTTTCTAAAAACCCATTTTGTGCCAATTGCAGACCTGTTTCTTGGCCTATCAACAAGATACCAAACATGTAGATCTTTGAACTGTGCCAATTCCTCCTGCATTGCTTCCACCCAATTATTGTCCTTTAGTGCCTGAACAATGTTCTTTGGTTCTATTTGGGATAGAAAGCAGGAGTACAAACAGATATTTGCAATTTCAGAATGACTTCTTGTGACTCTTTCATGTATGTTTCCATTTATGTTTTTAGTGGGATGATTCTTTTCAACATAGGGAGTTTGTACTATCATATCAGCAGACACAGTTGTGTCAAGATTTGATTCATTAAGTTCTGGTTCATCAATGATCAATTCAGTCTCTGCATCATGAAACATTGGTGCTTCTTCATTGTTCTGTCTTGAAGTGGATGCACCATTTTTTCCATATTCAATCTTTCAAACAGATCTTGAAATCTTGCGGTACTTACAGCTTCTTCTTCATTTGTTTGGTTTCTTGTGTTTCCCTCAGTCTAAACTTGATCATTCTGCTCTTCTTGATTGTTTTGATTGAAATCTACATGATCTTGTTATGGACTGTGATTGTTCGCTTCATCATTGTCTTGAACTTGTTTAACAATTTCACTTGAGGGAATCTTTAAAAATGTATACTCCTTTTCTTTACTAGCAACCTTCTTCCACAATTCTTCTAAGTTCAATGTTTTCTTCTTTTTCTCTTCAATCACTATGGTCTTGTAGAATGAGTCATCAAAGTATTCAGGATAAATCTTGAAAGACCTTATCAATTTCTCATGATCAAACAGCCATACTGCACCATCAACTGTGTTGAATTGATTCTCATTAAAGATGATGTCAGATGATTCAATAACACTCAAATGGTCTTTCACATATACTCTGTATGCTTTTGAGTGTGTAGAATATCCAACAAAGAAACAATCCAAGGATTTTGTTTGAAACTTGTTCAAGTAATCCCTGGTGTTTAGAAAAAAACATTTACATCCAAAAGGCTTGAAAAACCTGATATAAGGCTTTCTATTAAAGAATATTTCATATAGTGTCTTGTTATGCCTTTTGCCCAAAATGTAACTGGCTTCTGCCCAAAATGTAACTGGCAGATTAGCATCTGCTAACATGGTTCTTGCAGCTTCAATAAGTGTCATGTTTCTTCTTTCTGCAACACCATTTTGTTCAGGAGTTCTAGGAGCTGAGAATTGTTGAAGTATTCTCTTTCCAGCACAAAATTCTTCCATGACTCCATTTTTGAACTCTGTACCATTGTCACTTCTCATCATTTTAACCTTCTTACTTAGTTTGTTCCCAATCATTGTCACACAGCCCTTAATCAACTCTGCAGTCTCATCCTTTGTACTTAGGAAATAAACCCAAGTATATCTTGAGTAATCATCAATGATCACCAGACAATATCTTTTCTTCCCTATACTTGGCACACTCACATGACCAAAGAGATTCATGTGAAGTAATTCAAGTACTTGATCAATTGAATTGATGAGCTTTGTCGTATGAGAGGATTTGTGCTGCTTGCCTTTCTAGCATGAACTATAATGATCTTCCAATTTGAACTCTCTTGTAGGTAAGCCAATTACGTGCTCACCTTTCACAAGTATGTTCATGTTCTTCAGATTCATATGACACAATTTCCTATGCCACAATTTTGACTCATTTTCAGTGGCTTTGGAAACAAATCATACACCACCCCTTGAAACAGCTTCTTTCATATTAAGCTCATATAGGTTGCCATTTCTTGGGGCTATCATCATAATCATTTCAGGTGGGATTACAAATTCAGGTTTTAAGATGAAGAAGTGTGAGTCATCCAAACCAACTTTGTAACCCTTATCACACATTTGTGATATACTTAGCAGATTATACTGCAATCCTTCAACATGAAACACACTATCAAATAAAACCTTTCCATTTGTTAAGATTCCCTTTCCAACTATCTTTCCACCATTCTCATCACTCCCAAATGCCACAGGACCTTCAAACTTTTCTTCATAATTAACAAGTGACCTCTTGTCACAAGTCATGTGCCTAGACCATCCACTATCCATGTACCATATTTCATTTAGAGGAGTGGACTGTTCCTGCACAAAAGAAAGAATTTGATTAGTTGAGTGATGAAGTGCAAGCTATCTCAACTTGCAGATCATCAGATTTAGTTTCAGTGGCATCATTGGAAATGAGTGTTGTTGGTTCAGGATCTTCATGAGTGACTTCAATATTGTCTGAATTATCAGTTTCATATCCACACTCTTTTGGAGTTTTAACAAATGAGGTTGAGCTCTGGCATTCTTTTGGTGTAGTGTCATACTCTTGTACCACATAGTCTTCTTTTCTGAGTAATCTTTTACATCAACAACTTTGTCCACCTTAGTCTCAACCTTAGGCTTCCAAAGGAATCCTTCAGGTTCATAACCATGTTTTAATAAAAATTTCTCATCACAAGTAAGTTCAGTTGGTTTCTTTTTAGGAAAGATACCTCTGATTCTTGTCTTCTCACTGTTTGGTGATCCTTGAGAGCTATCAGATTTGACTAATTGTTGATAAAGGCCCAAGTATTGACGAACATGCTATGTTATATTTGGAGGCCCATGATCGTGTCTCCAAAGGTGGCCCACGAAAATGGGCATAACTTGCCCCACAAAGCTCTGTTTCAGGCCTATTAACAGTCAAATCGAAGCTTGAGACGAGGAGCCCATTGTGGCAAACGCTTACGATGGTTTAGCCCCTGTCCGAAGCCCAAAAACGCCTCCTAAATAAAGTTTTGGGCCTTTTTATCTTTTTTCAGCACTTTTTATCTTTTTGTTTTTGGGTTTGTGTTTGGCCCATGTCCCATTTTAGGCCCATTTCGTATTTTGATGTCTTTTTATATTCTTGTAATGTAATTCCAGAAGGTAGACTTGAATTTTAATAATTATCAATTTTCTCTTCATTTTCCCTAGAACCTTTGGGTGGGATTTGGGAGTTTCGAAGTTCGTCACGGGTATTCACCGAATCAACGTGATTCGATCTTCATTTCCTTTATACCTCTGCATCAATTGTGTATCTCTTTTAGGAATGATTCTCAAGGGCTGAAAGTTCTTCTTGAAAACTTTCTCATGCTTCTTAGGAGATCTGCTCCTTTTAGCTTGTTCAGTCACATGTTTCTTGATCTTTTCATCGGTCTTCTTCTCTCTCTTGGTCTCTACTGATGGTTTCAAACATTCTTCATTTAATGTCCCTTTCTCACCAACATTTCCCTTTCCTAGGTATGCATCATACTTTTGCTAGTACAAAACAAAGTCTTGTCCATACTTTGTCTCATCTGGGATATCAAAAGGCTTGAATTTGAGTCTCTCATTACAAGAATCTGTGTGACGGCCATACTCATCACATTTCTTGAACCAAACTTTTCCCTTGTATTTTTCATGATCATTTCCTTTTCTGAACCTTTCACTTTGTCTTGGTGCTATGACTCCAAGTGTCTTCTGAGGTTTTAGACTATCAAAATTAATTGAGAAATGAACAAATTCCTCAATCTTGATGTCTTGTCTTCCAATCTTGCTTTTCACAAACACATTTTTTTGCATGTTCAAAGGTTCTTCATCTTGACTTTCTCTATGTCTTGACTGCCTCTTCTCATATTCTTCCATTGTTTCCACCTCCCCAATGTCAAACACCTCATAACTAGAGAAAACATGGTAAACTGGAATAAAGTTCTCAACATTAAATTCTTCATTATCTCTTTTCTTTTTGTTTTTACTTATCCTCTCCAATACATCATTGCTTGGTGGCCTGGCTGCATTGTAGTTTACCTTTTTTCTCTCACATATATCAAAAGATACATGTTCTCTTCTAAGTCTTTCATTCATTTTCATCATCTTGGGTGTCACTGTAGGTAGTTGTGGCAGCTTTTCAATTGAATCTGGTTTTCTGTATCTTCTTCCTCTTTCAGCAGCATTAATTTCTTCATCAGTGATTTGATCACTTAAATCACTTAAATCCTCTTGATTCAGATCAAAAAAATCAAAGTCATCTTCAGAGACTTGAACTCCAATAGACTTGTCTTCTTTCACCTTTTTCCTTTACCACAAATTCTCCTTTCTCATTCACCTCAACAATTTTATACAAATCAACAAATTATTCTTTGTCTTGAAAGACATCTCTGAATTGTTGTAGATATGCATCTCTTTTCTCTTTATCAACTTTTGGCATAAAGTTGTTGTTGAATGGTGGTGGTACTGCCTTGTATTTGTCTTCCTCTTTTACTTGGTTTAGAATACCACAGATGTTTCCTGTAGAGACCAAGTTCTTCAGGAATTCATTTTCAACCTGCAGTTTTGTGTTCTGCACCTTTTCTTCAACAATCATTTTCTTCAACCCATCTGTCTCAGTGGTATACCTTTTCTGAGCTATATAACTGCTTACACAGTCATCTTTTAAACTTTTCATCTTTTCTTCACTGATCAGCTCACTAGCCTCATACCCATTGATAATACTTTGCTTCCTAAAACATTCACTTTCCAGCTTGCCTACTTTTGCTTTTAAATCATTGATAATTTCATTTAAATCAACAGTAGGAGCAGAGTGTACCTAAGATGATGATCCAGCTTCTTTCTCAATCAAGGCCATAAATGCCCCATTTTCTCTCTTGATGTCATCTGCAATATCTTCTTCATTATTGCTCCAGCCAAAATTACCCTCATGCTGTGTAGTTACAGCCACATTTCCCTGATTTCTAGGTTGGTTTTGATTGTTTGGGACTGAGTTATTTGGAACAGTTTGAAGGTTCTGGTTGTTATTTCTTTGAAAACCTTGATTCTGTGGCATAACTTGATGATGATTGTTCATTTGAGGCTGGAAGTTGTTGAAGTTGGGATTATAGTTGTTGAAGTTGTTGTGATTGTTGGTTCTCTACTGGTTCTGTTGATATTGATGCTGCTGGTTTCTTGGCTGGTTTTGGAACCGGTTCATTTGAAAGTTTCTTGGCATGTTACATTCTCTTGCAAAATGATCTGGTTGTTGGCAGTCATAGCAAATGGCTTTTGACATATCAAAACCAGTTCTTTCATTAGGCTCTGATAGAAGTGATCTACCAGTCCTATTGTATAACCTTTCGCTTTTAAGAGCCAACATGGCTCCTTGCCATTCAAATCCATGTCCTCCAAATCATAAGCATCTATCTGCTCAAGGTCGTCCTGGATGACACTGGTATGAATCAAACTCTTTGCTACAAAAGCATTGTATGATCCTGTAAACATGGAGAGTAAAGCCTGTATTTCACTTCCTTGGCCATTTCCACCACCAGTGTAAGGTACATGCCCAATTGCCATTGAGGCAGAATCAGTATCATTAATTAATTGGACATTGAACCTTTGCTGGTTACCATGGTGACTTGTGCTATCACCAACAAAAGATTTTGGTGTATTAACACCATGCTCAACTGGTTCCTCTATGATGGGAATCTGTTGTTGGTTTTTGGTTGACAAGTTGCCCATAGGTGCAATGATAGCATTGGTGACCTGGAAACATGGCTTCTCTTCTTTAATCATCTCATTTTCAATCATTTCTATTTCTGCAGCCTGAAGGAAGCACACTACATCATCCACTTACAAATCATTGAAATTGGGCTTTTGAAGGATGAATTTGCATGCAGTGTACCATTCCTTAGGCATTGAGTTGAGCAGCTTGGTATTAAAGTCTTAATCAGTCATGACATGTTCAATGGTTCTCAGTTCATTCACAATTGCTAGAAATCTTTTTAGAATTGACTTCAGTCTCCCTCCGTCCTTGTACTTAAACCTTTATAACAGCTGTTTGAGCCTTTGCTTTTTGATGTTCTTCAACTCAGTGTTTCCCTCAAACATCTCAAGGATTGCTTCATACATAGCCTTTGCGGTGGTATAATGTGCAACCTTAGTCAATATTTCCCAAGACAGTCCTAGCTTTATCATAGCTATGGCTCTGTCATCCACTTTCTTCAATCTTTCACGCACATCTGTAGTTGCACCTGTATTTGCACACTCAGTAGTGTCTTGTGGACCAAACTTAATTTAGTTCCACATATCCACATCATTATAACAAACAACTGCTTCAAATAAGACCTTCCGTTTTGTAAAGTTTTCCTGTCCATAGAGTCTAGGAATCTTATTAGTAGACACTACTTGTTCTTCGTAACCAGACATTTTGAAAATCAAAATCAGTCAATTCGAAAAACAGACTTTAAAAGCAATCAGATCTGATAACCGGTGTTTCAGATCTGATGAATCTGGTGTGATTAGAACAAGATTTGGAAGCAAAATTCAAACTTTAAGTGAAATAAGGAAAAGAAAACACTGGAAAGTTGTTGATTTGGGTAGAAATGAAGAAAACAGAGCAACTGACGTCACTCTCCAATGGAACAGTGCTTTGCTTACGTCATTGTTCTTCAGATCTTCAAAGAGCAACAAATTTCTTACTAAAATAGCAGCAACAAGCTCTGATACCACTTGTCAAGTCCCCGATTGTAGGTAGATCTTAAAAGAATCAAGTCATAACTCACACAATAATATGTTGACAATAGAGTTAATGACGGGTTGCTATATTTAGAAAGAAAATTGTTTGTTAAAGGCGGAATCAATAACAAACGATTTGGTTGCTGAACAATAAATCAAAGGTAACTAACATACAAGATTCACTCAAAAGATTTCCATTTATATTATATAAATCAAACAAACGATAATCGATTTAGGGTTTCATGATGGGAAAGTTATATCCGTACGATTCTAGGACCTCCGTCACTTTCAAGAAATATTCTTTCTTATCTAAAAAGTGTAAAGGCTCAAATCCGTAGGAGGCGTGCCCTAAAATATTTTATTTATAGGCCTGCCATCCTAAGACAGCTGTCATTCCTTCTAGAAACCCTAATGATAAAACATATTCAAATTACATATTCAAAAACTATCCTAAGTGTAAAACAAGTTTTCCGGGTAGGCCTTGTAGCAGTATTAACTTTTTCGAGTAGACTGTGAGCTTTGCCTTCGTTTAGTACTTGGTAACATAGAGGTGTGCTAGGAAACAGTTTCCGGGTAGACTTCACTTAAAGAGTATTTCACCAAGTGAAATACTCACCGGGTGGACTTCAATCTTCTTGACTTTATCAGACTTTGCACGACAAACTCTTACGAGCCACCTTGTTCTTCAATGGTCCCTTCAACTCATTGCTAGGAAATAGCTTATTTAGCAAAGTGTACTCGGTAGCACTTACAACCTGCTTGAGTTGAACCCTGCCCGATGTTACTTGAGATTTTTCCTTACACATCAAGCTTACTCGGGCCACTAGTGTTATTAATGAATACCTTGCCCGATCTTCCAATCACTTGGATTTATGAGCTTAGTTAGCCAAGAGCCTACTCTGAAGTAAACCTTACTCGGCTATAAGTAACAACCTTGCTAGACAAAGTGATTCTTGCCCGGGTATGTACTAACTAGTGAACCTTGCTTGGTACATACCCAATAACAAGCTAGACAACACCAAATGTATTCTTTTAGTGATTTGATCATTTAAACGAATACCGAACACTAAGTGTTTAGAAAATTGGTTTTCCAAACAAACACACTTGAGGATTTAAATAAATTATCTGGATAATTTATTTATATAAATTAATTATTTAATTGGTTAAATAATTATATAAATGTATGTACATTTTATAAAAAATGAGTTTTATAAAATGAATGGAGATGTTTTAATTGTTAAAACAAAACAAAAAAAAAATAATATACACTAATTGGTGAACCCTGCTCGGATATGCACTTAAGAAGAATTCTAGAAGATAACCTTGCCTGGTAGACAAAATATCATGCCCGGCTAAGTAAAACCCTGCTCGGATGTCTCAGGTGTGCTCAGTTTCATACTTAGTGATTTCCAAGGAGGTTGAGAAGATTCCAATCTTCCATATACTTCCCTTTGGTCAAATCTTTGACTCAACACAACATGCCCACTTTCGTCACATAAAAAACAAGTTCTCATGTCCACGAACGTACATTGTGGTTTAATGGGTAATTGTGAGACATTGGATTGACAAGATTCAGCTGAGACTTTAACATTATTCAAATCGTCAAAAGGCACAACCTTTTTCTTCTTGTAAAACTCGAAGTTTGAATACTTCGAGAAACTTTGTAGAGTATAATTTCAAGTAGAACTAGCAAACTTTATAGGTTTGACAGATTTTAAACGATTTAGACTTGCAGAAGCTTGCTCAAGATCATGGAAACTTAAGGTCTCATTCTGAATGACACTCTCGATCACTTCTAGCTTGACCAAGTGTAAAGGAATTTCTTTCTCCTCAAAAACTTTGTTTACACCTTTTAGCTTAAAAACACATCCAGTGTTTACATTACGACATGAGTGATTAATAAATCTCATTAGATCCTCATCAGAAATTGTTTGCTTTTCTGATTTCTTGGGTTTAAGTTTCGAGTTGTTGATCTTGGATGTATTTGAGCCATACACCGCTTTCCCGAATTCATGGGTTTCACATAAGATGTGATTAGAATGTGAAATATTCTTTTCCTTGTGTATGTTTTGTGGTTCAAACACGTCCTCAATCAACAGGGAAAGTTATTCGAATAAGCTTACAACTAAAGGACAAGTTTGCTGAAGAATTGTCATATTCACAGCAAAGGTTGTTAAGGATTTTTCAAGAGACAACGGGATACCAAGGAAATATTAGGGCAGTTCCAGAATGGAATGTCTCCTTTAGTATATCAGTTCCTTAACATCACATTATACAGAGCATGTCTCTGAGAAGCGGTACATGGACTCTCATGAGCAGAGAAATCTCAACAACCAGTGTTGCAAGAATGATATTGGAGGTTATGGTGATGAACTCAAGGAAGAGAGAAGTTGACAAGTTTCTTATGTACCCAGGATTCCTGCAAATTATTTTCAATAGAGTACATCCTGATTTACCCACTATTGGTTAAACACATTTTCTCCAAGATCCTAATGTTTATTGGAGAATTAGTAGATTGGGGGAAACAAGTCTATTTGTTCCAAAGGTTTAATTTGATATTCTCACATGGTTGATAAATTAAAATATTGAGGTGATGGAAGTTCATGCTTCACCATTAGTGAGCAGTGAGAATGAGAGTGATGAAGAAGATGGTGATTCTGATGATGACATTGATGATAATTTGGTTGTGGAGGAGAACGTGGTGGATGTTCAAGCACAGGTTGAGGAGGAGGTAACAAAAAATGACGTAATTGCTGGAGTAATTCACCATTCAACATACCTCACACCACTTGACTCACCTATTCAAACCCAAGACCATGAACCATACATTATATCCCCACCACACTCACCACTTCAAACCCAAACCCATAAACCATATATACCATCCCCACCATACTCGCCAATCCAATCCAAGACCAGTGAACCAAATATTTTTGATCCAATTGAACCTGAACCATATAGACCTGAATTTATTGAAGCCCACCTGATAAACCAACCAGACACACCATACCAATCGCCATCAGAATCCCTAGACATAGCACAAACTCACATTTCTTCATCACCATCTACCCAAAGCCAAGGTCCTTTAGTCCAAACTCGAAACCCATTACCTCATTCAATTTCACCTATCATTCAAACACCAATCCATCAAACCCGGACCACTCAAATATCTGAACCAGAACCATTTAACCCTAACAATTCGCAATCCCAACTTCACGAACGAATTTGTTTACAAGAAATTTTGATCTCCTAAAGGAGAATTCTGAACTGAGGGTAAGAAACATAGAGTTGGAGAGACAATTACAGAATGCTCTCAAGGAAATTCAATCCCTGCAATCTGAGGTTGAGAAGACCTCAGATGCACCAAAACAAGGTGAGAATGGTCATGCTGTTGCTACTATTGTTGCTGAATACTCATTAAACTTGATTAGGATGATTTATGCTAAAAGTGATGAAAATATGAATGTTACGAGGTGATAAGGGAGGATATGGGAAATGAGGATGTTGTGGAGAAAATCGGTGAAGAAAATGTTGAAGAAAATATGGAAATTATCAAGATGTTGAAGATGAGGAAATGATTGAAAATGACCCTGACCTTGAGATTTTGTATGGTGAATTTGATAACATTGATTCCTTGATTTTACAAGAGAAGGAAGTGGCTGTTGATGAGGAATTGGAGGACATGTTCAGGGAAACAGATGATATGCCACCTCCAAAAATCAAAGAGGTTGGCTCATCTAAAACCATTAATGATGATGGGGACAGCAGAACAGAAAAATGGGAGGCTATTGTTGAAAGTGAATGCCAATTGCAACCCTGAAAAAGAAGACCGGTGGATCAAATGATCATATTCTCTTTATAGATGATTTTTCTGTAAGGGCAAAGTATTACATAATCAACTTGTGAATGAATTGTTTGAAAGACAGTTTCTCAACTTCATGCAAACAAAGAAAATGATTGAAGAGCAGAGGTTCTTGATGGAACAGATTGAATTACAGGATAAAATACTAGAAGATGAAGAAGAGATTGACCAAGATGGTTCGAGGTTAAAGCAGCCTAAAGATGCAGAGAAGGCTCTAGCTCTAGTTGTTGAGAAATATCAAGGTGAAAAGGAGGAAATGGTAGAAGAACCTGTTGAGGCAACACAGACAGCTGAACCAATAAATGAAGAAAATCTTGATAGGCAGTTGGTGGTTGATCATGATGTGGAGAGGATACAACAGAAAAAGGCTAAAGCATTATCTGATATGGTGATTGCTGATTTACCAGAAAACCTAAGGTCAGCTGAAAGAGAATGGCCTGTAAACATGGTGAAATATGCAAGAAAGAGAAAGAGGTATAGGCAAAATATACTAAACGTTGAAGAATCATTAAAGAAGAAAGGGTTGAGAAAGAAAATGTCAATGTGAATACTTAAAAGAAGAAGAATGTGGAAGAACCTATCAATGATGTACCTTTGCAGATGGTAAGACCTGAAAAGTATGAACATAATGAAAATATGGACCTCAATGAACCACAAATTGGTGCATTGTAGGATCTATTTGATTTGGTTGAAGATGAAGAAGGTTAAGGAGGAAAAGACAAAGAGGTTGATTACAATTCACCTCAAATCAATCTGACTGATCATTGCTCTTGTAAGGAATGAAATGGAATATGAAACCATCAAGCGTCTTTCTGATGAAGTTGTTGAATATCTATTGGGATAGAGGAGAGAAGAAGAAAGGAAGAGAAGAGAGAGAAGGCTAAAGAAGAAGAGAATGAGAAGAAGAGAATTGAACAAAGAGCTAAAGCTGAACCGGATAGAAAATCAAAGATAATGAGAAAGTTTAGGGGAAGGTAGGATATTTCGTTGAAAATAGAGTTAAATTTGAACAAGCTGAGTCAATGTCAAGAAAAGAAGTGGAAGAAAAGCTGAACCGGAAAGAAAATCAAAAGTAATGAGAAAGTTTGGGGGGGAGGTAGGATATTTGGTTGAAAATAGAGTTAAATTTGAACAAGCTGAGTCAATGTCAAGAAAAGAAGTGAAAGAAAAGTTTAAACTATTATCAAAGAAAATTCATGATGAAGAGAAGATCACTGCCAAACAAACAAAAGAGAGAGAAAGAAAGAGAGGTAACAATGGGAGAAGGAAGATAACAACGAAAAATATTGGCTGATAATGCAAGTGCTAGAATTGCTAAAAAAAAAAGAAGAAGGCTACTCTATCCAAAGAACAAGAGCAGTTATATGACAGGTTGATGGAGTCCAGTGGTGTATATGAAGATGTGAGTAGATTGGCAGATCCTCAAAGAAAAGAATTATATAAGCTATATTTAGCCAAATATAAGTGACAAACCAAATGCATCTTCCTTCCTTATTCCACAAATAGCAACAAAGCCAAATGATCTTGAGAAGAATAATTTGAAGCTTTTGGGAGATGAGGAAAATATAGACATATTAAGGCGAATTATGATGAAGAAAGGGATGCCTCCTGGTGTATTTGATAATTTGGGACGGTCATAGCTGACGGAGTTGTTTGAGAAGGAGATGGTGTTGTTTAATGAAGTGCTAGAAGGTATGTTTTTCAAGAACTCTAGTCACCTTCATAAGAACAAATTAATAGAGAAACAATGGAAATGATTAAGATTTTGTCCAAAGAAGGTGTTACCTATTTGTCAATGATAATGATGAGGAATGCAAAACTTGTTAAAATATTTGAGGCAAAGGGATATATTAGAAGACCTCAGGCTGAAAGACATTCTTCATCAAGGGCTTCAACATCCAGCCTTCCCATTCTTACCACAAGGTACAACTTTCAAAGAGAACAAATGCCACCATTCAATGTGGATCTAACAAAGAATCTTTACTATAACTCAAGGACCACGACAATAATCTTCAAAGATGAATTTAGAGAATTTAACAGGGAACAACTAACATAACTAGCAAACCTGCATCTTTATGACTATCAACAAAGGGAAAGGTTTTTGGTTCACAAAGGAATTATCTGTCCAAATATTTGATAGATCAAGCTAGGGCAGGCTTTTATTTGTTGAACAAAAAGAGAAAATTGGAATACATTGAAGCTGAAAAGAAGAAAAGGCAAAGGAGAATAAGTGATATCAGAATGATAGAATTATCCTTTGGCAAGTCTAACAAGCTTACTAACCCTTATGCCAACATGAAGGTGTGTATAAGCATGAGTAGACCTAACTCAGAGGTGAAGAGAAAAGGAAAAATAGCTGAAATTCATTATGAAAAGAGGACAAAAAGCTTCATGTTAAGGAACTTTGAAGGTCTTTCTCTAGCCATCATTCAAGATGCTTCTGATTTGAAATATATCCATGTGGATGATTTACATGACATCATGAGATGGTACCTCCCAAAGGAACATCCATTCCAAGTGGAGATCTCTATATTCCAACATAAAGATGCTGTTGTGATATTAGAGCGAAGGATGGAAGAAAGGACAAGCTCAACGAATGAGAATTTTTATTATGTATTTTGATTTGTAATGCCATTGAGGCGGAATTTTGAATAAGCAATGTTTTTCCTTTTAGGTAATGTAATTTATTGCTTTTAAGTCTTTGATGTGTATTTTAAACAAGTGTATGTAATCTGGAGGTGTTTTGGTGTATAAGAGATTGTTCCAATATAGATGGGAGATTGTTTGGACTAAAAAAATGATCAAAGAAGATTGGAATCTTCTCAACCTCATCAAGAAATACGATAAGTATGGAATCCAAGCGAACTAGGCATGTCGAGGAACCCTAATACTTGTTCAAGTAAGGTATCTTACTTCGAGCAAGGTTATCTTCTTGAATTCTTCTAAGTGTTTAGTTCGAGCAAACTACACTTGATCAACCAAGGTCGTTCTTCATTCTGGCAAGGTATGACATTTGCCAAAAATTTTCACTAATATAATCTCGATTAGCAATAAAATTTCGTCGTTATGAGAAAAATCTTCTTTATTAGTTATCTAGACCTTTCAATGTCAACAAAAAGTGCAAAAATCGCCATGTAGCGAGCCTGACGTGGAATAACCTCAGGTAACGAGTTAAAAAGTAAATAAATCCTTAAAGGGGATAAATGATCTCGAAAAATTAAAATACATATTATAGTAGTCGAGACAATGTATCAACTTAATTTTAGAAGGCTCGAATCACAAAAAATTCAAAATAAGTAACTGAGTGTCGGTGGACAACCCGGTAAGGACCCAACGTCAACTATTTCCAAAAATAAGTTTCTTAGGCTTGTATTATCTATAATTCAATATCGGATCAAACCAGACAAAAATTATTAGAAACGGGATTCGTTTGATTAGCTAAAGTTCGTTAGACGTTAAAACGGAAACTTATGATTATTGTTTAAACACCTACTTACTAACCCAACCATTTTCCCTACCCTCTTCTCCTTATCCGCCACATCACTCCCCACCATGGCCGCCACATGTAACGATTCCGACGAACACCGGTATACCCTAACCGGTAGACAATAGTTACGTCATATTTAATGTCTGGTACATGAATTACCATAGTAATTATAGGAGAATACAGGGTTCGCTGTATTGATTGTACGTGAATATATAATTCATCGTATTGATTATGCGATTAATCGATCGATAGTTATTGAAACCCGAACGAATCGAGGGTTCAATTATAGACGATATCTATGATATTTAGTGATGTTACAAAGCATTAATGCTTCGGGATAAGTAAAGTACGGCACAGAAAAAGAATTTCGATTTAATGGTACGTCGGTACATTAAACGAAACCTTCCATACCAAACCGAGCAAGAGATGATCGATCAAGCCGAAAAAGATGCGCGATAATTAATAATATGATGTTTTAAGTTAATAAATGTCATGGTTTAAGTTTTTAAAGTTTTTAAATCGGTTTTATATAAATTTCATTTTTAAGCCGAAAAACGACCATTTTAACCTTGTTTTAAGTTAGATTAAACATTTAACCGAAAAACGAACTGAACCAGATTATCCAAAACATTATCCGGATTTCGAGAATCCAAACATGTGGCTAGAAATGAAGAGGTGGGTCCCACCCCACCCCCCATCATATGCCGATCGGACCCCAAGGGGTTTACCCCATTCGTTGTTATTTTTTTTTACAAACATATCAAGATTCTTCATCCCTTCTTCAACATTATGATCCAAAAACCCGAGAGTGTAGCAAGAAAAACACGGTAAGAATCGAGTTAATCACGTTTCCATCTTCGTTTCTTGAGTTTGTTTGCAAGAAAATGAGGTTTCAAAGATGAAAACCGATTCTTGCGTGATCAAGTGATGTATACGGGTTATACAAGGGATCTTGGTCCAAGAAAGGAGTTAAACGAACCAAAAACGAATTTTTACGGTTTAAATCTTTGTTTTTGAATCATAACCGAAACTATAGTGTAAGAGGCTTGATCATGAGTGTAACTTGCTTGGTATTGTGGTATGTTGGTTGTAGGTTCTGTATTTAGTGGTAGATAAGGCGGAAAGACGAGTTTGTAGCTTGTAGTGGCGAAAAACGAAAGGTATATTCGGTAAAACGACAGATTGTTGATGCTTTAGAGTTAGGTCATGAAATTTTACAGAGGTGTTAAACACATGAAAATATGAGTTCTGTGAATTTTTGGTAATTTTTGGATAAAGGATGAATATTTGGTGAATTTAATGCTCGGTTTTGGCCAAAAATGGTGAAAAATAGTTAATTATCATGAAAAATTCTGGAAAATTTCATATTAGATTTTTATATCATGTATAAGTCACACACAAAATTTGAGGTCCGTTGGAGAAGCCTAAGTAGGATTTTCGGTTAAACGAGTTCTAGGGTTTTCTAGCTCGGTTTTAGTGAAAATGGCATGTAAAAGAAAATTTTGGTTCTGGAAAAATTACAGGGGACTATGTGGATAACATGTGACATCCAGGAAAAATTTGGGATTTTTCTATGATCGTTTGGTATTTACGACATATTTAGTGTTTAAATGGTGTTTAAAAATAGATAAATAAATTTTAAATATAAAAATTAATTCTGTAAATATTTTTATAAAATTCCCCACTGTCAAAAAGTAGTTTGTGCAAAATTTCAAGATCCGAGATTAAACGGATAACTATTTGTGCTAATTATCAAACTTTTAAAGTTAAAACGCGTAACCCGGTAAAGTTCGCTTAAGCGAGCTGACTGGTGTATAAAAACCCTAAAAATGAACTATTTTCATATAGTTTAGTTAAACAAGTAAAAATGAATCATCCGAAAATAATTCGGATGATTTGAGTAATTTTACCCGATAAAACAGTTTCCGGTGCACTAAAGACGGAAACGGGTCCCGCGGCCAATCGGGGCGTCTAAACCGAGCTCTAATTTCACAACTTAAACTAAATTATCAGTCAACCACTATTTTCGGGTCGTGTGTGACCAAACTCATTTTTGAAACATAAAAACGGGTAACCGTGCTAGGCACGCAAAACGGGGGAAAACAAGCTATTAGAAAATTTGACTGTTGAACTCTAAACGACATCACAATCTGAGTCCGGAGAAGTGTTTCTGGGTTAACATTGCCCCCGGAACGGGTACAGTACTGGGTTAACAGTGTCCCCAAATGTACCGGTTGATACGATTAAAAGGTTATATAAACAATAATTGTATAATAACGATCGTAGGGATCATATTACAGATTGGACGTGTTAATTGATAATGATTGTTGTTACCTGCTTGCATGTGCTAAGGTGAGTTTCACGAGCCCCTTTTTCTGAATTGTTTTTAAATAGTTTCTCGGGGCGGAAGCATGTTATTACTGAAATGTTTAAATACATACTGAACGCATGGACTTGCGTGGATCTATATATATTTTATTGTACGGGAATCGTTCGGAAATGTACTAAGATGGTAATTGTCTAACTTGCTAACATTCTAAGGCCCCGGAACACGAGTGATTAACTGAAAGTCGGTAGAGTGTGGATAGTACTATTGGTCTGACAAACCCAACTGGTCCGGCATGGATTTGCTGATGTTTCCCAGCCAGTTGCACATGTCTATTTTGTTGTTA